>NC_066511.1:24633369-24723369 GCF_024679095.1 Eriocheir sinensis
AGAACAAGAACAAGAACAAGAAGAACAAGAAGAACAAAAGAGGAAGAAGAAGAAGAAGAAAAAAAATGAAATACGAGAACAAGAACGAGAACAAGAACGAGAAGAACAAAAACATGAACAAGAACAAAAACAAAATCAAGAACAAGAGCGAGAACGAGAACAAAAGGAAGTACAGCGAGAAAGACAACACAACAAGAGAAGGAAGCTGATCGTACTACATAAGTAAAATCAAAATGCAAGAACAAGAGATATAAGGAATAGAAAACCAATCGAAAAAGAAAACATCTATTAGGAGACTTCAGAAAGGAAACGGCGGACTAGACGGAGGACAGACAGGCAAGAGGAAAGATGAAAGAGACGAGGGTTCAAGGGGCTTCAGTCTACTACGATCCGCAGGGCCTATATGAGAAGGCTGCCTAAGTGGATTTACTGACAATACGTTTATACAGCAGGACAAAGAGGACAAAACTATAATAGCGACACACACAATCACACGCCAACAAATACCTCCTGGCCTCGTCTAATCTCTCTCTCTCTCTCTCTCTCTCTCTCTCTCTCTCTCTCTCTCTCTCTCTCTCTCTCTCTCTCTCTCTCTCTCTCTCTCTCTCAAATTTTGTCATATAGTGAAATGTGGGTAACAAACAACGTAGAGTACGATGAAAATTTTGCATTCTCTCTCTCTCTCTCTCTCTCTCTCTCTCTCTCTCTCTCTCTCTCTCTCTCTCTCTCTCTCTCTCTCTCTCTCAATGGAAATCTCTATTAACATGAAGCAGCGTATTCCAAAGACTACGAATCACTCATAAAGAAATACGGTAAGTACAACTGGTCTCGTTTTGTACCATTTACCAAGAAGTAGATTTCGTGTGTGTGTGTGTGTGTGTGTGTGTGTACAAGCCATAGCGGATGCGTTGCGTCTGTGGGCTGATATACACACCTGTACACAGCCAAACAAGTCAGCGGGTACACACAGCACATCAAAACACCAAAACATCGGTCCGGGCTCCAACACCTTCTAACTATTGGCTCCGCAACAACATCACAATAGGCGGACACTTAATTTATTCACCTACCATTTATGTTAGAGGAAAACGTATTTATTTATATATCTATTAGTTACATTAGACATCTATCAATTTGAGCGAGAATAATATTAAACTACATGAAGAGGATTGCTATAAGGACACAATAACGTAACAAGTCTTCAAGCCAGTTGGTTCACATACAGCCGCTCTTGTAATCCTAAGACCATATCCACAGATTTGTTAACCTATGATGGAAAGTGTCTGATGTATTTGTACTCATCACAAGACATCGGTTCGTTCCACTCGTCCATCACCCTGTCATTAAAGGTCCCTGCATTACTGAAAAAGTAGACTAACGACACGAAAGAAAATGTGTTTGGGTTAGGTTATCTTTTATTCTGTTAGCCCTTTTGACCTGCTAAACATTAAGACCTTGACAGCCGTGTTTCATGATGACCCAGTCGTCGGGGCAGTCCCAAAACAGGGAGTACATTTATTTAGGGTACAGAATTACATCTGAAACCTGCCCCCCACCCCCCCACCCCCGAAAGGTATAAGATTGGAGGGGAAGAATTCACCCCCTACAACAAGCCAACCATCATGTAACCTGCTGTATTAGATGCTCTTCCTCGTTATTGTAAAACTCTATTCCCGTACAATATTAACGTATCTGATTAACACAAGAAGATTTAAGTCTGCGCAAGTTTTCCTCAGTTCAATTCAACGGCGAAATTTATTTTTTTATTATTATTACCTAACGTTATTTTTAGCAGAGCATTACACTACGGCTATCAAATGTTAACGTTACATGGCATTTAAATATACCTAACGTTATTTTTAGCAGGGCATTACACCACGGCTATCAAATGTTAACGTTACATGGCATTTAAATATACCTAACGTTATTTTTAGCAGAGCATTACACTACGGCTATCAAATGTTAACGTTACATGGCATTTAAATATACCTAACGTTATTTTTAGCAGGGCATTACACCACGGCTATCAAATGTTAACGTTACATGGCATTTAAATATACCTAACGTTATTTTTAGCAGGGCATTACACTACGGCTATCAAATGTTAACGTTACACGGCATTTTAATCGACCTTACGTTATTTTTAGCAGGGCATTACACTACGGCTATCAAATGTTAACGTTACACGGCATTTTAATCGACCTTACGTTATTTTTAGCAGAGCATTACACCACGGCTATCAAATGTTAACGTTACATGGCATTTAAATATACCTAGCGTTATTTTTAGCAGGGCATTACACTACGGCTATCAAATATTAACGTTACATGGCATTTCAATCCTCGCTTTGAGTCACGAAAAGACCTCGAAACATTAGTTAAATGAAGTAAAACCATTCCAATACTCTCCCCTCTCGAGCTTACGGGAGCGGAGAGCAGCGACCCCTCACAGCATGAATAATTACAAATAATTTCCCACACATTCCTCACCGCTTTATGTTTAACAGTCGGGTTGGCGTCGCTTAAGTGTTGCGCTGTTTGGGGAAGTAGTGTTCTTGTGTGCACGGAAACCAGACTCGTCATGTGAAGGGTTGAAGTGGTTCGAAGATATGATGTCATTTATATGATTTATACCCTTCAGTCTGCTCTTTGTCTCCCTCGTGATGCGTTTTACATGACGTGCCATCTCGGGTTAACATTATGTGCCAATGAGAGCAAATTACGATAGGGAGACGGACAGATAGGTCGTTAAGTAGGTAGATAGATAAGTAGGTAGATAAGTAGATGAATGGATAGACTGGTAGATTAATAGACTGATCCATATGGAGGTAAATAGCTTGATATACAGATAAATAGATGAATTGATAGATGCAGGAATAGATAAAAAGATAGATACAGATTTATTTATGCAGATAGACAAATAGACAGATTACCACAAGCAAATAGACAGACAGACACACTAGCAAACTTATAGACAAACAACGATATAAGCCAGGGGGTCCCAACCTGGGGTCCCCGCACTCCCAGGGGGTGCAAATGCATTTCCGGGGGTGCAACAGAGTGGTCTGGGTGGACTGGTTTTACTAATTATATATTTTTTTCTGTGTAAATCAGAATATAACCACTCAATTCGTATTCATATTCATATTTATACAGTGAGTGAATAACTTATTTTTCAACTTCAATTTGTTCAACCGCAGTACTGTATGTGGCTCAATATGTGACTCAAAAATACAAATTAGACTTCATCTTCAAATGTGGATTCTATTTTAACATGTGATGCGAACGTTAACCAAGCATTTCATAAGGGTGTTGGGCATAGAGAGGGCTGATAACCACTCATACATACAAACAGACAGACAAACAAACAAACAGATGATGGATAGATAGGTGCAGATAGATAGACAGACACGGATAAAGAAAAATTAAGATTCACAAAAAAAAGGTAAAACCAACACAGCCTTTGATCACGGAATACGATGCCATCCAGTGAGGTGTGTTAATTAGCTTTGAGGTTGGGATAAAACAGACTTTACAGCAACAGGAAGGTAATAATGCAGGTGCCCTTGACTGGCTCAGGTGATCAGGTATGGTATGGAGAGGCTGAAAGGGAAGAGGAGGGAGGAGAGGGAGCCAGGGTGATGATGGATGAGGAAGGCAGAGGTAGGGGAGTCAGGCGGGGAGGAAGGGTAAAGGGGAGCATGGAATAAGGGAAATAAATGGGGGGGGAGGAGTCATGGTGATGGGAGAGATAAGGGAAGGGCAGTGCAGGTGGAAGGGATGACAAGGTGATGGGAAACATAGGGAATGGGAAATACAGGGGGATGGGATGCCAGACGAAAGGGGAAGGTTAGAAATGGGAGGGTGAAAGTTCGGTAGAATGAGAAATAATATGGATATGGACTAGAACAAAAACGAATAAAGGTAAAGAGATTAAATTAGAAAGAGATACGAGGAGGGGGGGTGGGAGAAGGAGGAGTAAAAGGGAGAGGAGGAAAAGAATAAGGAAGAGAGAAAGAATGAGATAGATAGAGAGGTCTTTTTTCTTTCAATATAATGGTACAGTTTCGTTTTCATTGTGTCATTTGTGTGTGGAGGAGACGAAGACGAAGCAAAACAAGAGCAACAAGAACAAGAAGAAAAACAACGACAAGTATTTCTTCTACTATCATAACAAAACAAAAAATAACACCAGAAACAACCCCAAAAACAACAACAACAACAACAACAATAATAATAATAATAATAATAATAATAATAATAATAATAATAATAATAATAATAATAATAATAACAAAAAAATAACAAAAACAATTACAATAACAAGGATAAACGAGACAGCGATAACGATGACACTAATGATGTAAGGTGGAAGGGAGGGAGGGAGGGAAGGACGGAAAGGTAAGGCAAGGGAAAGGGAAGTAAGGGGAGGAGGAGGAGGAGGAGGAGAGGCGAGGGAAGGGAAGGGAAGGGAAGGTGAGGGGATGAATGAATGGCGTCGCCTCAAACAGCCCACTCGACTTAATAGGCTCACACGGCTCCCCTGGGCACGTCTGGCGAGGCTCCTAAACAACTGCCGTATATAAACTCGCATTACTTAGTCCTAGAACCACCTTTTTTTCCCCTCTTTTACGACCGTCCATCCACATTCCTGTCCTGTCCTGCACAATTCAACTCCTCGCCGATCTTTTTTTCCTTTTCCTCTCTCTCTCTCTCTCTCTCTCTCTCTCTCTCTCTCTCTCTCTCTCTCTCTCTCTCTCGCTCTAGCTCTTCCGTCCTATAACATCTTCCCATCTACATTCAGTGCATCCACAAACAATCACAAACACATACCCACAAACACACACACACACACTCACACACATATAGATTCACTTATAGTAATACATCAACAGTAGTAGCAGTAGTAGTAACTTCGTGTAGTACTACGTGAAGAATATACATAACTTATTGCGTTGCCTGAAAAATTAAGTGGTGGTGGTGGTGGTGGTGGTCGGGGCCGGCGGCGGTGGTGGTGGCGGCGGCTCCTCCAGATAGAAACAGAAAGATGATGAAGAGTGAAAAATGAGCTCGAGTCAAAAAGTTTGGATAGGACTAAGGAAGACGGGTCCTTGGTGGAGGCGTGGGTGAAGATGGCAGAGGTAATCATGTAAAGTGGGGAGGAGGAGGAGGAGGAGAAGGAGGAGGAGGAGGAGGAGGAAGAGGAGGAGGAGGAGGAAATGAAGGTCATCGAGGAATAGGAGATGAAAGGGTAGGAGTATTAGGAAAAAGAGAACGAGGAAGAGAACAAGGAGGAGGAAGAGGAGGAGGAGGAGGAGGAGGAGGAGGAGGAGGAGGAGGAGGAGGAGGATGTGATGGAGAAGGAGAAGAAGGGGGAGGAGGAGTAAGTTGCGCAGTGGAGTGAGTGAGTGAGAGGAAGATGTAGAGAAGACGAAGAGGAGGAGGAGGAGGAGGAGGAGGAGGAGGAGGGAGAGGGGGGTGACCTGGCCTGCTCCTCCCTAAACTGCTCACTCAAGCGGGAAATATGAATACAGACGGCCCATTACCCAAAGAGTTAAGCGTTTTCATACGGCGCCGCCATTCCACAGGGGTGTGACGGGTTGCTCAATGGCGTGTCGGACCCGAACGCTCCTCCTTCATGTTTAATGCAGAGCAGGAACGACGGCGGTGGTAGTGACGGGGGCGAGGGGGAGGGGGTAAGAAGAGGAGGAGGAGAAGGAGGTAGTGGCAGAGGAGAGGGGCGGCCACCACACTGATGGATAGATAAGGATGAATAGATAGATAAGGTGATAGAATATTATGATCCAGGTCTCTCTCTCTCTCTCTCTCTCTCTCTCACCAACACAGTCAGGACATTCTTATCAACAACGACCGCCACCACAAACACCTCCACTCAACCCTAACGACGACAACAGCCCCCTCACCACCACAACCACCACCACAACCACCACCACCTTCACCCTTCTCACTCTGCCATGATTCCAGCTACTCGATTCCTCTTTTCTGCCAACCCTGCCTCACTTTCCTTAAGCGAACAGGCCTACATCTTAATCACTACTTTACCCACAACCTCCATCATCCAGCCAGTCCTCCTCCTCCTCCTCCTCCTCCTCCTCCTCCTCCTCCTCCTCCTCTTCCTCCTCCTCCTCCTCCTCCTCCTCCTCCTCCTCCTCCTCCTCCTCCTCCTCCTCCTCCTCCTCCTCCTCCTCCTCCTCCTCCTCCTCCTCCTCCTCCTTCTTCTCCTCCTCCTCCTCCTCCTCCTCCTATTGACGCCAGCGTACTTTTACTATATCTGGGAGAGTAACTACAAAGTCGACAACTAACTTTTGAATGGCGTCAAAAGGGGCAGAGATCAAAAGATCCCCCCCCGCCCCCCCCGCCACCGCAGCTGGATTCTGAGCCCCGCCTAAGTCTTAATTGACTGCTCAGTTGAGAAGGGAAGGAAGGAATGGCACGAGCAGCATAGCGGGAAGGAGGGGTGAGGGAGGGAGGGAGAGAAAACCCGAAGCACATTCATTCCCTCACTCCCCGGTTTGGTTAAGATAGCGTCTCGAGTTTCCGGAATGACAAACACTCCTCCATCTCCTCCACCTTTCCCTCCTCCTCCTCCTCCTCCTCCTTCCTCTCTTCTTCCACCTTTCCCTCCTTCATCTGCTCCTTCCCTTACAACCCACCTATTCCTCCTCAACAAGCCTTGCCCCATCTTTCTATGCTTTCTCTCCCTACCCATCACTTTCCTCCTCTTCCTCCTCCTCTGCCTCCTCTTCTTCCACCTTTCCCTCCTTCATCTGCTCCTTCCCTTACAACCCACCTATTCCTCCTTAACAAGCCGTGCCCCATCCTTCTATGCTTTCTCTCCCTACCCATCACTTTCCTCCTTTTCCTCCTCCTCTGCCTCCTCTTCTTCTACCTTTTCCTCCTCCATCTGCTCCCTCTCATATAATTCGACGATTTCTCCTCAACAAGCCTTGCCCCAACCATTCTATGCTACTTCTCCCTGACCATCCCTTTCCTCCTCTCCCGCCACCTCCCCCCCTCCCCCATCGTCCACATCCAGCCCGTTATCATTTCCTTCCTCCTTTAATTAATTCGCTCGTTCACTCTTAACATTGCCGCTTCGGGGACCCTTATGATCCTGTCCAGAAAAAAAAAGTTTACCCCTTTTATCACTCGTCCTCTTCCTCTTCCTCCTCAGTCCTCACCCGTCCTGAATATTTCTTCTCATCTCTCCTCTTTCTTCGAACACACACACACACACACACACATATATATACAGAAGGGAAAATAGCTTCCCCATCTAACCCTCCTTAACTTTTTTTCCTCGTAAGCTCTAATGGGAGACGTGGTCAAAAGAGTGGCGTGTGTGTGTGTGTGTGTGTGTGTGTGTGTGTGTGTGTGTGTGTGTGTGTGTGTGTTATTTTCATTATTATCACCCCTGATGGGCTCAGTAACTACCGGCTCGAGGAAAATTGCCTGTAATACTTAAAAAAAAAAATATTCTGATTCCAGGTCACCCACTAGGCCTTCCCATTCTAAGTTCCTCTAGTTGAAATCCCAAACTAACCAGACATCATTCCAGGGCTTCAATTCAACATACGTACATAGGTGAAATGAACTTGCCAGTACAGATTACACAGTATGTTAAGCCATACAACGGCTGTTACCCAGTATAAATTTCAAGAGGAATATATACCATTACATCATGACCTCAAGCCGCGATCGCATTCATTACCCACTCCCAACGGTGCCAGATTGTCGTACTCAGCCTCCTTTGTTTGCCGATATCCGACCCAAAAACTGCCTCCTCGACCCCAATAACTGCCTTCATATATAGTTATCATCAAAATGGTTAATTATTGGTGTTTTAGGGCAATAGCTATGGCCCAGAAACCGGTAAATACGAGGCTCTGAGTACGATAATTTGGCAACGTTGCCCACTCCTAAAGCTTGAGTTTGTCTTTTTAACTGTCCTACCGTTCACTGGGATGTAAAAGAGACGGATAATTAGTGGCTGAACAGAAAGACAAAGAGAGAGAGGAGGAAGAGGAGGAGGAGGAAATTGGGGAGGAGGAGAAGCAGCAGCAGTGTCAGAAGGAGAAGTAGAAGCAGAAAGATAAAGAGAAAGATAAGAAGATATAGAAAAGAAGGATCAGGTAGCAGAGGAGGTCATATGGAAAGTAGTACAAATAGTTGGTCCCGATTTTGTTGTTGGTGTTGACGGTGGTGGTGGTGGTGGTGGTGCTGATGATGGTGAGAGTGGCGATGGTGGTGATGGTGATATTTGGAAAGCGATTTTTTTTTTTTTCGTGTGTGTGTGTACTATTTTTGTGATCTTATATAATGTGCTATTACGTTCCCTCGGGTTTCCTATTTCCCCTCCAGACAAATGGCTTCTTTTGATTAGCCTACTATTACACTGAAAGACGTCCTACTAATTCTTCCTCCTCCTCCTTCTCCTTTTCTTTTTCTTCTTCTTCGAACGAACGCAGCCAAAATAAGGTGGATCCGTGAAGCATCAAAATTAATCCAGCAACTTCATAGAAAAAATGGAAGGGAGGGAATACAAGATTATGTCAGAGGATTACGACCAAAAACGAACATGTAAACCATAGAAATGTTTGGTGTTTACTACTAACATAATTCCTTTGTATTTTGTCAGGCTTCCTTATCTCCACCACCCCCCCCCACCCCCCCACCCCCTACCCGCGCCTCAACAATAGGGTTTCAAAATAAAATGAACAGGAGGAAGAGAAGATGTGACGCTTTCCTGTCAAATATAAAATCACACTACGCACGTTCGTTAGTCGTTTATTTGGGATGTGCTAGAGGGAGTCAAAAACGTTTCTTTGCCTCATTTCCTGCACCGTCTAAAATGAATAACGAACGGGAGAAGGAATACCGGATCTATATAATTAAAAAAAACTTATCAGCCTTTTTGCTAAACTTCCCTAGACGCGGAAGATACGAGACAGACAGAGAAATAGATATATATATATATATATATATATATATATATATATATATATATATATATATATATATATAGATAGAGATAGATAGATAGATAGATAGATAGAGAGAGAGAGAGAGAGAGAGAGAGAGAGAGAGAGAGAGAGAGAGAGAGAGAGAGAGAGAGAGAGAGAGAGAGAGAGAGAGAGAGAGAGAGAGAGAGAGAGAGAGAGAGAGAGAGAGAGAGAGAGAGAGAGAGAGAGAGAGAGAGAGAGAGAGAGAGAGAGAGAGAGAGACGAGACGAGACGAGACGAGACGAGAGAGACGAGAGAGAGAGAGAGAGAGACGTGGGAAGGTACGTGCATGGGGGAGGCAGAACTTACATGCATGAATAAACTGAACGAGCGTGTCCGTGCCCTGCTGTCAATTGTTTCGCCTCAACAATTCATAGGTCGCCGGTCACGTATTATTGAGTCCTGTTTGACGAGTACATGATTCATCAGTTCGGAAGGAAGGAAGGAAGGAAGGAAGAGAGGAATGAGGTAAAGAAGAGGGTTAAGGAGAAAGCAGACAAGCTGTAGAGTAGGGCAATAAGGAAAGAGAACATGAGAGAAGGAATGGCGATAAGGGTCGAGAAAGAGAACATTCATCACCTTAGAAGGAAGGAAGAAAGGAAGAAAGGAAAGAAGAAAGGAAGGAAGAAAGGAAGGAAGCAGAGAAGGAAGGAGAGTAAGAAGGAAGGAAAGAAGGAAGGAAGGATGAAAGGATGGCAGGAACGAAAGGAAGAAGGGTAGAAAGGAATAAGCAGAAAGGAGCATAATAAACAGTAAGGGTAAAGGAGAAAGGAGACAGCTGTAGAGAAGGGTAAGAAGGGAGGAGAAGGAGGACACGAAGGAAGGAACGATAAGAAGGGTAGAGGAAGAGAGAGAAGAAGGGTTGTTGTGATGAAGAAGGGGAAGGAGAAGAGGGAAAGGGAAGGGCGTAGTAGCCTTCATGTATACATTATCGAAAACGGTGTGTAGAGAGTGTCAGCAAATCGAGTGTATGTATGTATATATGAATATGAATGTATGTATGTATGTACGCCCACTGACTGTATAAGGCAAAATGAAATGAGGAAGGGGAATTATGGTTTAGATGATATATAACAAATGAGGTAATGCTAATAATGATAACAATAATGATGATAATGACGAAAATAAATTAAGTGATAGAAAGGAGGGGCAAGACGATATGATAAAATAGAAGAATGTGAATCGATAAGGAAAATGATGATTGACAAACTGAGGAAGCGAAGGGAGGAGGAAAAAATGTCGAGCTGAAGGGAAAAAATAAAAAACACGTGGGAAGGAAAGAGAGACAAACAAGCCGAGAGGGAGAGAAATGGGGAGGAGAAGAATCTGAAGAAATGAAGGAGAGGAAAATGGGGAGTACTATGAAATTAATGCTAGTGAAGGGGCATGTGAAGGAAAGGAAGGGCGTCAAGGAGATGAGAAAGAGGAGATAAAAGATAAGAAAAGGGGGAAGTGTATGAATGAAAAGCTGAGGAGGGGAGATGTGAGAAGGGAAAAAGGGAAAAGGGAAGAAGGAGAACGGGAAGAAGAGGAAGGAGAATTAGGGATCAGAAAGGAAGAAAAGAGGAGGAGGAAGAGCAATAATGTGTGGGGGGATCAGAGAGAGAGAGAGAGAGAGAGAGAGAGAGAGAGAGAGAGAGAGAGAATAATAGAGGTGACAAACGTGATCAATAAACGAAAATAAGGCTACGAAAGGGGAGCAGAAATGGGAGGAAGAGAAACTATATAAGATGATAAATTACCAACTAAAACAAACAGCAAAGAGAAAAAAAAGGAGGAAGGAGTCATGGAAAGAGGGAAGAAAGTGAGAAGGTAAACGGTGAAAAGGGAAGGGGGGGGGGGGAAGGGGGGGTCAGGCAGGAGATTAGAGAGGAGAGGAGGGAAAGGGAGGTAGGGGGCAGCGAATGGACAGGGGCGGTGGTGGTGGTGGAGAGGTGAGTGATGGAGGTGAAAGTAACCCCGTGGGAATATGCAGGTGGAAGGTAAAACAAGGTGATGATGCCGCCGTCCAACACTGAGGCAGAAGCGGGTCTCGTCAGCGCCCTCCCTCGTCCATAACACCGTGAATATATTAATGTTAGCTCAATGAAGAAATAGCATCAGTATGTGTGTGTGTGTGTGTGTGTGTGGGGGGGGGGGGGGGGTTGTGAATGGCGGGGAGATTTTGATGATGCGGTGATTAATGGCATTGGTGGTGCAGCGATGTTTGAGAGCACTTACTGTCTACATTTGATATCTGTATTTCTGGATTAATCAATACGTATTTCGCTTGTAGATCTTCGCTATGACAAACTCGTTTAAGCATTAAATACATATAGATATCCACTTCTCCCGGTATTTATGTCTCTCTCTCTCTCTCTCTCTCTCTCTCTCTCTCTCTCTCTCTCTCTCTCAGCGCGGCCTGACTGAGTCTCGGGATAATGCGCCTTCAGTGAACAAGAGAGAGACATGTTGCGACGTGTTTCTCCCCATCCATGCCATCCCCTGCCCTCCCCTGCTCTCTTCTCTCTTGCAGCGTCCCTCTTCTGCCTTCCCCTGCTCTTCCCTACCCTGTCTTCCCCGCCCTATTCTCTTCCCCTTGCTTGCCGCTTAGCTCCCTTCCACTCACCTGACTTTTCCTCTCCTTTCCTACCTATCTCTTCCCTTCCCTCCCTACCGCTTCTCGTTCCTCTCTTCCTCTATTCTTTCTTAGTCTCCCCTTCCCCTGCCTTGCTATGCCCCTTCCTTTCCCCTCCTTTCTTTCCCTAAAACAGCACCACACCCCTTTTTTAACACACACACACAGAGAGAGAGAGAGAGAGAGAGAGAGAGAGAGAGAGAGAGAGAGAGAGAGAGAGAGAGAGAGAGAGAGAGAGAGAGGTTTATAAATATTTACGGTGAAACAAAAGACTGCCAGCATTTTTTCGTCTAGTCAAAGTGGTGTGTCCCGACTAAACGCGGAAAATAAAAAGGGGTCACATGCACTTCGATACCCGTAGTAAAGAGACAAAAAAACATATATACATCCATTTATTTATATGGTTCCGGTGGACTATTGGGCGTGTTGGTTGACAATGGCGTTGAAATGTCAATATATATTACCTACACCTAACGATTGCAAGTGAAAGTGCTCTTATGAACCTTTAAGGCTAGTCAGTAGTTAAAGTAATGTCCTAACCTAACTTTACCTTACCTAGCCTAACTGAACCTTACCTAACCTAACCTAACCTAACCTAACCTAACCTCACCTAACCTAACCTAACCTAACCTAACTTTACCTAACCTAGCCTAACTGAACCTTACCTAACCTAACCTAACCTTACATAACCTAACCTCACCTAACATAACCTAGCCTAACATTAGATAACCTTACCCAATCTAACCTAATCTAACCCAATCTAGCCCAACATAACCTAACCTAACCTTACCTTACCTAACCTTACCTAACCCAACCAAACTTAGCCTAGCCCTACCCGACCTGACCTGACCTTATCTAACCTAACCAAACCTAACCTAACATAGCCTAACCTAACCTTACCTGACCTGACCTGACCTTACTTAGCCTAACCAAACATAGCCTAACCTAATCCATCCTAGCCTTACCTAACCTAGCCCAACCTAACCTAACCTATCCTAACCTAACCCAACCCTTTGACTCGTCGACAGTGTATATCGTAGAAGCGGGAGGTGGTCGAACTATGAACCATTATAGCTAGTTTGTATTCAGGTGTAGCAGCAGTGGCAAGAACCATTTACCTCATTGATAGCATTAACGTAGAATATTGTAGTAGTAGCAGTAGTAGTAGTAGTGGTAGTAGTCGTGGAAGGTGGTACTAAAATGCACGCCTTTTGCCAGTATAAGAGTCGCAGGTGATGGCACTAGGTTAATGGTGCAGTTGTATTCATCAAGATATATTTTACACCGGTCATGGGCAGAGGAAAAAAGGTCTGTGTGGTTGGTTAAGCGCTTAGTCAATGGAATCCGGCAACACTAACAAAACCAGTATTGAGTAAAGCCAATTAGTGCTGACATTGCCACGCTCTCTATTGTTCTACATTACACAAAATTATATAAAAAGGACTTAACGGAATCACTAGACGAATTATCACAGAACCAATCCATTTAAAGACGTGTTGCATAGAGCGGATATAAGAAGATTTTTTATTTTTTTATCCACACATCCCACGCGCTCTACTGTTCTACATTACACAAAATTAAATAAAAAGGACTTAACGGAATCACAAGACGAATTATCATAGAACCAATCCATTTAAAGACGTGTTGCATAGAGCGGATATAAGAAGATTTTTATTTTTTTTTGGTATCCACACATCCCACGCGCTCTATTGTTCTTCTTTACACAAAATTATATAAAAAGGACTTAACGGAATCACTAGACGAATCATCATAGCACCGATCCATTTAAAGACGTGTTGCATAGAGCGGATATAAGAAGATTTTTTTTTTTTTTATCCACACATCCCACGCGCTCTATTGTTCTTCTTTACACAAAATTATATAAAAAGGACTTAACGGAATCACTAGACGAATCATCATAGAACCGATCCATTTAAAGACGATAAAAGGACTTAACGGAATCACTAGACGAATTATCATAGAACCAATCCATTTAAAGAAGTGTTGCATAGAGCGGATATAAGAAGATTTTTTTTTTTTTTGGTATCCACACATCCCACGCGCTCTATTGTTCTTCGTTACATAAAATTATATAAAAAGGACTTAACGGAATCACAAGACGAATTATCATAGAACCAATCCATTTAAAGACGTGTTGCATAGAGCGGATATAAGAAGATTTTTTTTTTATCCACACATCCCACGCGCTCTATTGTTCTTCTTTACACAAAATTAAATAAAAAGGACTTAACGGAATCATTAGACGAATTATCATAGCACCAATCCATTTAAAGACGTGTTGCAAAGAGCGGATATATTATGACTTTTTTTTTTATCTACACACATGAAGATAAAGACTGCGAACAACCTGCCCATTACACTACTTCATCATTGTATCTTCGTCTAATTTATATATATTACTGGCAAATACTTAACGGTGCTCTAAAGAAAATGTAGATCTTCATACTGACTTTGTATTGGTATTTATCATCGTTTTTGCAAAGTCCATGTTTCGCTCTTACTAACGTCCATTTTTTAATCTTCTGTTTATCCAGCAAATTATTTTCTTTCTGTGCATACATTACCGGCTCACTATACATTTACTAGCATATTATTTCTATTTCTTTTATGCTAAGAGTATCTGTACCATTTCACTATCACCAACGTGCATTTTTTCCCCAATTTCTCCATCATATGGCTTTTTTTCCGGCGCATACATTCAGGCTCAGTAAATTGAACTGAATATATATTACGAAGGAATTGAGTGAGCGAAGTGACAACGAGAGAGAGAGAGAGAGAGAGAGAGAGAGAGAGAGAGAGAGAGAGAGAGAGAGAGAGAGAGAGAGAGAGAGAGAGAGAGAGAGAGAGAGAGAGAGAGAGAGAGAGAGAGAGAGAGAGAGAGAGAGAGAGAGAGAGAGAGACACGCCTCAAAACAGGGAATCACTGCAGAAAAAGAAAAAAAATGGAAGGATAAAAACTAAACACGAATAGTAAAGGAAAGAAGGGGAAGCAGAGAAGAGAAGGAAGAGGAGGAGGAGGAGGAGGAGGAGGAGGAGGAGGAGGAGGAGGAGGAGGAGGAGGAAGAGAAGGAGGAGCAGGAAGAGGAGGAGGGGGAGAAGGTGGCGGAAAAGGAGGAGGAGGAGGAGGAGGAGGCGGAGGAGAAGCAGAAGAAGAAGAAGAAGAAGAAGAAGAAGAAGAAGAAGAAGAAGAAGAAGAAGAAGAAGAAGAAGAAGAAGAAGAAGAAGAAGAGCAAGAAGAAGAAAAAGAAGAACAAGAACTAGAACAAGAACAAGAACAAGAAGAAAAAGAAGAAGAAGAAGAAGAAGAAGAAGAAGAAGAAGAAGAAGAAGAAGAAGAAGAAGAAGAAGAAGAAGAAGAAGAAGAAGAAGAAGAGGGGGAGCAAGAGGAGGAGGAGGAGAAGGCTGAAAAAGTGGTGATGGGAAGGTAGGTCGGTCGAAGAAGAGGAAGTGACGTGGTGGGAGGAGGGAAGGGGAAAGGAAGTGACGGAGGGGGGGGGGCGAGGGAGGGAGGGGGGGCAGGGGAGGGGGGGAAGGAAGTGAGCTGCAATGGGTGAGGGGAAGAATCTCTTTGGCAGCTCAAGGGAATCATTCTTTTTTTATTCCTACTTAACGTGGAAGAAAAAAAGGAAGGGAAAAATAGTGGAGGAAGGAAAGGACGGAGGGTGTGTGGTGGGGTAGTGGACTGAGGAGCAGAAGGAGAAAGGAGGAGGAGGGGAAGGAGGAGGGGAAGGAGGAGGAGGAAAAGGAGGAGGAGGAGAAGAAAGAGGAGAAAGAGGAAGGAAGAGGAAGAGGGGAGGGGTGACGTATAGACTAGAGGAGAAAAAAAAAACTAACTATTGCCGCTGAAAGAGATTAATCAGGAGCCAAATGTAGTTAAGTTAGTGCGTAAGAAATGGAAAAAAAGAAGAAGGAGGAGAAGGACGGAAAGAAACGAAGGAGAAAGGTGATGGGAGGTGGCACGGAATGAGTGAGCGAGGATGATTGAAAGCAAGGCGCTGCGATAAAATGTGTGAAGGGAAATTTAGGGCGATGGAGGAAAATTAAGAGGCGGGAGGAAGAGTGTGACGGCGACCAAGAAATGCAGTGAAGAATGACGCAGAGAAAATGAAACTGAAAGAAGGTAAGAGGATGAAAGGAAGGGGAAAAATATACACAAACCAATTTTGTTATCTTCCGCGAATACACATGTGCGAGCTGAGAATATGAGATCGTTTGGAGAATGTTGGATATACACAACACGGAGAGACAGGACGCGAGCGAGCACCATGGATTAGTACATAGACAAGGATGATTAAGGAATAATAAACAGACTTGGGAAGGTTATAATGTGCGTGTAACTAATAAGACTGACAATAAAAGTGAGTGGTAACCAAAACATTGTAACGATAGCGCAGACAAAGGACCAGATGGGAAAGTGGAACAACAGCACTTGTCGGAGCAGGATTTGATACGCCAAAGTATGTTCACTTAAGTCCGACCCAAGCTGACAACATAAACCTAAGCGTGTTTGCAAGCTGAGTGCTGATTGGCTACTGCTATGGCTTCCAAGTTTTCTTTAACCTCTGTTTGTGTTTATCTCGCGCAGCACTTTCTGCTAATCTGCACTGTGCTTACGAACACGCTTAGGTTTATGTTGTCAGCTTGGGTCAAACTTAAGTGAACAGACTATAACATCAGATAGACGTGGAGAACTTTGGGAAAGGACTTTAGCCTGAGAGAGACTAAAAAAGATAGAAGTCATTGATGAAGATAAACATTTTCAGTATCTTACAAACAGGACGTAAAATCATAAGGATAAAAAGAATCAAGACAAATTTTACTCCATATTGTTGAAAGATTACGAATGTGAATTTATACACAGAAGTAATGATATAAGAAGAAATATTGGGAAAAAAACTTACGTGTTAGAGAAGTCACTCAAGAAAAGATATTACGGCAATGACAAAAATAACGCCGGATTTGTAATTTAGTTTACGGATTCCCAGAAAAATTCCAATAAGACAGCAATAGGATTTCAGCCGATAAGACCAAAGGTAAACTCAACTAGAAAAATTAACAAAACACAACGCGCTTCTACAAAAACATTACAGAAGAGGCCTCAAACAGTGATCACAAAGAGGACAGGCTATAATATAATTTCTAACGAATCATTGTTAGTTCATTGTGCAGCAATAAGAAGAGTGTAGGCATCTGCCCAAAACAAAAAGGGACCAAATCAGCAACTGAAAAAAAAGTTACTTGAAAACGGGATACGGTTTGCCCAAGATTTCTTTTCCTCTCGTTCGTTTTTTTTGTGTGGGGGGGGAGGGGAGGGGAGTAGTAGTAGTAATAATAATAATAATAATAATAATAATAATAATAATAATAATAATAATAATAATAATAATAATAATAATAATAATAATGCAGTGAAGCAAGAAAAAATGAAAAACTATATATACTAAACGGAAAATATAAGTAAACAGGTAAAAAAAAAAGTAATGATTGTCTCTATAATCTTCTGCGCCTTCCAACCCAACGTCGCCGCTCACTTAACAGGCACCGGCAATCTGCACCTGTGTGTCGCTGCAGGTAAACACACACACACACACACACACACACACACACACACACCTTTCTGCACTTGGCTTCATGCTTCCTTAAGAGTGTTCCTGCAAGCGCCATTTCCTCTTGAGTCACCTGCAAACCAGTCTCGTCCTGCGCTCCCCTGCCTGCCCTACTCAGCCCATGCAGGTAATCTCTACAGGTGTGAATCATTCTCAAACCTCGGGTCGGGTTTTCCAGGTACAGTGAAGGTGGGGAGACTGTGTTTAGAAGCAACCTGCATAAAATTACTATAGTGTTATTTCGCCTTTTACCATTTATTCTCAAAAAGTCTCTCTCTCTCTCTCTCTCTCATAACTCAGTAACCGAGCCGAGTAACATCATCACGTAGTTCTCGCGGGAAAACAAATACTCGGTGTCGTCACGTGAGGAGTGGCCGCTCAAGGGCGCAATCCAAAAGTGACGGCGGGGACCGGGATTTGCATATAGAAAGGCGGCGGCGCTAGGGCGTATCTCTGCGGCGGTTGGTGACACTGAGACTCTTCTACTTGTGCATTTCCTTTCCATGCCCCCCTCTGAGTGGCTACGAGAATTACAGGTTCGCGGATTCTGGTAGCGCGAGGAAAATGTTAAGTTTACCCAGGTCAAGAGAAAACAGCATATATACCCTGTCTCCTCTGTACACGACCAGACTCAACACACACACACAATATAAAATTCAAATCATTAGCTAATCAAATAGTTATATCTTGTGCATCATTAATTAGTAACAACATCAACAACAACAACAACAACTATAACATAACAATTCTAGGGTCATAATTGTATCCATAGGCTCTAACTACCTCCTTTGATGATGGTATTACTGTGCTCTACTTTATGTTCGCGAGGCCAGTTAGTTAGTTAGTTGGTTGGTTCCTCGCCTCGTACACTTCCATTTCATGCTCTGCCACAAACAATGATTCCATATCACACTCTTACTCTTCTTTTGATGCCTCTACACAAACACTTTCACTTACTGGGCTTTTTTTTTCAGCGGGTTTTTTTTTCATGCGGGCTTTTTTTTCATTATTGTTTTCTTTTTTTTACGCCCGTGCACTGTCTCCAGTCTCCTCTACTGTAAAAAAAAGAAAAAAAACTTACTCATTTATTTCTCTTCTGATCCTCGCTTTCGCTACGAGCACGAACTGTCCTCCTCGATTTTTTTTTTCAGTAAAGGAAGCAGTTCAAAGGAAAAAAATAATAAAACAAAAAGCCCGCTTGCATTGCTCTTACAAAAGAAAAAAAGGGAGAGTGGCCAAAAGAGAGGTCGATGACACTTGATTACCGCAATTTTCATCACTAAGTGCCGTTTCCCTATCTAACTGTCTTGCTATTTATGAACTTTACGCTACAATACACGATCATTTGGTCCCCCACATACTTTCACTTTCCTATGCTACTGTTCGGATGTTTATTTTTACCTCCCTAACCTACAATTCCGTTTAATGGATATATCTCGTCCATAAAAATAAGAAAATTTACCTCACATTATCTGTCGACAGGATACAAGTCTGATTGTCCATTACATACGCACCACCCCCGCAACCTTCCCACAACATACATTAACGAATATTCATGATTACGTTTAATAGAAATCTGAAGGAGTCGTTTCCCGTGTTCACTCGCCCACACACACACACACACACACACACACACACACACACACACACACACACACCATCATCTACAAACACCATATTTCCTCACACCTGAACCGCGACAAAACACCTAACCGCCTCCAAACGGGTGCCGGCGCTAAGGTGGCTGCCCTATATACACAAGAAGCCGGTGTGTGGCGAGAGGATTGAGTAAAGAGCCTTGGGTGAAGCCGATAAAATCTCTCTAAGGGGCTATTGGCGGCTATTGTAGGCGGGAAACAGCAAAAAACAAGGTGGGTTATGGCTCTGGGGGTTATGGCCGGGGCAGTAAGTGTGGGATGTGGAGTTTATCATCCTTAGGCAGCAGCAGCAGCAGCAGGCGGGCGGGCGGGGCCATCCGTCACTATCACAGGGAAGGCGCCCGCTGCTGCTAAGGTGCGGGCCGGGGGAGCGAGGAGATAGGGGGTGGGGGGGGTAATGGGCTTGCCAATACTAGTTTATCTGCCATTACCGCTATGAATCTCTCTCTCTCTCTCTCTCTCTCTCTCTCTCTCTCTCTCTCTCTCCTTACCTACCTACATACCTACCTACCTACCCACCTATCTATCTATCTATCCATCTATCCATCTACCTATCTATCTATCTATCCAGCTAAATCTATCTGACTGCATGTAAATTAAAATCAAATAATCACAAATGCATTCCAAGATTATCGTTAACTGCATTGATCGCACGTATTTATATATCTTTTTCTTCAGTTCTCTCTCATTTCAAACAATCTCATTATTGATAACAACGCTCGCACTGTGTCACACTCCTTCCGAAATTGACCTCTCCTTTGGCCACTCTTCTAAACTTTTCTATAGGGGCAGTCATGAGCGGGCTTTTTTTCTCATTATTATTTTTTGCCCTGGAGCTGCTTCCTTTACTGCAAAAAAAAAAAAAAACTACAGCAATACTTTTCTGTAGCGTACTGTATTGCAAGCATATTCCTACGCACTCAGTAATAATGAACGTTTTC
Source organism: Eriocheir sinensis (assembly GCF_024679095.1). NCBI lineage: Eukaryota > Metazoa > Arthropoda > Malacostraca > Decapoda > Varunidae > Eriocheir > Eriocheir sinensis. The sequence continues at coordinate 24,653,234 of NC_066511.1, forward strand.
CTTTATGAACTTATGCAGAATATAAGGGAGACATTTTTCTTCAGGTCTTTCCCAGGTTCTTCAAGGTTCGTATGGTTCAGAGGGTGATTCATTACCTTCCCCCAGAACCACGAGCAGCCGACGCGAGTATATCATTATGAACAAGACTGCCTGACGTGCGGCTCACTCCTCTCACCTCATACCTCTCTTTACTTCTTCTCCCTCCTTCCTTACCTTCCACATAACGCCCCTCTCCCCTTCACCTCACATCCCCCCATCCCTCCTATCTCATCTTCTTTCGTCACCCCCATCTCACCTTTCTTCTTCCTTTCTACCCCATTTTTCTTTCTTTCCCCTTCACCTTCCATTTCCACCCCCCTCTTATTTTCCATCTTTCTTTCTGGTTCCCTTCCATTTAATTTTCCTTCTTCATTGCCACCTTATTTTTCCTTTTTCCTTCCACCTCCTCTTCGTCCTTCTCCTCCTTCCCTGCCAGTTCACCTTCCTTCTTCACTCCCACTTATATCCTTTGTTCCTTTCTACTCATCTTCCTTTCCGTCCACCTTTCCTTCATTCTTTTACTTTATACGCCTTCGTCTTCCCTTTACCTTCATCTCCCCTCTTCGTTATGCAATCTCTTCTACGTATACTTCGAGCCAAGCAGAACACTCCTTTTTCTTTCGCTTTCTCGCCTGTTCTCCATATTCATAAGATTCTAAAAAAGTACCCGTGTCTCAAGCTGCCCTTAAATGTCTACCGAATTACTTCCTTCCAGGGTTCAAGAAGAGCTATGCATACAGGAGTAGTTTCTTAAAGTACGATAATGACAGCGCTTCATCACACATTGCCTCCCCATTCTCTTGACTGAGTTAGCGCAACAAAATGTTTGGGTAAGATATATTCGCCAGTTTATAAGCACCACTCAGGGTACTACTATCGGAAAAAAATAATAAGCTCGAAAACTGACCCTAATTAGATATGTAAATGAACTACCCTCAAAATAATTATCGATGAACAGCCCATACTATGGTCAAGTTACTTTTCATACTTCAGCTCAGTATGCCACGGTGAGTTATATTTCATGCATGATATATATATATATATATATATATATATATATATATATATATATATATATATATATATATATATATATATATATATATATATATATATATATAAAATTGTGATGGTAGGGACTTATTGGCAAACGCGCTAATAATACAGTGTTCGCAAGCTTAATTAATATGTTCACTTAATTGCTCTCTAACTCAACATTACCTACGTGGATATCATTGCAGCTACTACCATTCCCTGCCTCCCTTCACATACGTGGGTGTATCTTTTTCTCTTGACCAAAGGTAGTCGTGGTGCAGAGGATGGTTTAGCTCTATTGATATTTACAGAACTGTATCAGAAATTACTGGATCGCGATAGACCACTCAGTGGGTCGCCGATTCCCCACAAACAGATAACTAAATATACACCACGGTGCGGGAGGCACAACGTATATCAAGAGACTTTCAAATGGGATTGGGACAATGATTAAATTAAAATGGGTCTCCGTCATAAAGAGTTTGTATAACACTGAACTATATAGTTGAGCTCTGTTGTTGTTGTTTATTATAAAGTTAAGTTACCCTCTCCACTCCCCTAAAAAAGCAAGGGTTGCAGAGTAGGTTGCAGCGAATTGATTACCCAAGTAGGTTATGATACATATTTCACCAACCCACGAAAGTCCTAGGTGATCAAACTATTAGTTCGCATCTTTTCCGTCACTGCTTGTTAGAAAAAAAAATTGAACACTGATAAACTATTCCATCAATCAAACAAGAAACATACCTCACCATTTCGACCACATTGCTTCAGTAAATCCCTACGTCCACCTCAACTTTTGCCAATAAAAGCATCATCTGTCAGCGGTGTTTGTGCAGCCTCTCCAAGCAGTACTATCAAGGTGAACCTTGGCAAACACTCTCATGGGGGAAGCTACCTAATGAACTATGTAGATTGAACTTTTCCTTCTTTTTGTTTCGGCGCCTTTAACAGCAACCTTCCCACTGTGCACACTATTGGATGCTCGGCCCTTCCAACTCCTCTAAACTTCACAGCATATTCCAAAGCAAGCCGGTTTTAAAAGTTTTGCTGGAGTTCAGGAGCAGGGGCAAAGGTTCCGTGTCTGACATTTAGGTAGCCATGGCTTACCTTTAACAAACGACAACATTAACGCTCTAAACTTAAGTATCACTCATTAGCGTATGGAATTATCTGCCAAATCCGAGTGTCTGCTGAATCATAGCAATTAGAATTATTGTGTAAAAATTCTAATGGAGCTTGGTCTGGCACTGCCACATAATAGACGATCAATGTTTAATATAATGATATAAACGTTGAATTTTCCTCAAAACTTTCATATCGTTTTAAAAAAAATATTTTACGCTATATTCCAGCTCACTCCGGCATCTTTCTATTCATGTAAGTCTTCCTGACATCTGATACGAGAAATAAATTTCTAAAGGCTTAGTATTACAAAAGAAGCATCTCTGGGCTGACGCATCTCCAAGGAGGATCATTGAAATGCTTCAAAGCTGCGTCGCCGAACAGCGAATGAAAGATAAAATGGGTGACTGAACGAAGGGGAAAGTCCATTCCAGAAATTAACTGCCAATGACTTTGGAAACTCTGCGAAAAAATACTTGAATACGTTGGATCACTTTAGAAAATTAATGTCAATGCGCGAGGGAGTTTTGCACACATTGGAGCCCGGGGCGTCTGAGGCCGGGCGAGGGTTTGATGGCGCTGGCTGAGTGGCTCGCCGAGTGAGACGGCCCACATGAAAGGAGGGCAGGCGGCAGCGTCTTCACTGAGCCTGCCTGCCGCCGCGGCCCCCGGTGACCTGACCTGAGCTGCCTACCGCTGATTTGCTGGCAGGGCGGCGCACGCCATGACGTCACTGGCTTTGATTCATGAGGCCTTTTCGCGATGCCTCCCGCACTGCGCCGCCATGGACCGAACCAACGAATTGCTGCGTGGAGCTGGCACTTCGGGAGTGTTAGGAATTATCGTTGTTGTTGTTGCTGTTATTATCATTATTATTATTATTATTATTATTATTATTATTATTATTATTATTATTATTATTATTATTATCATTATTTAATTATATCTTTTTTTCATTATTATTATGATAGGGTTATCAATATTATTATTATTCTATCATCATTAATATAATTATTTTTACTATTATCATCATTATAATTATTATAATCGTTATTGTTGTTATTATTATTATTTCAATTGCTATGACTTACCATTACTATTTTCAGTATAATGATTACCGTCATCATTATCATTATCATTAGAATCATTAGCGTTATCAATATTCGTATAGGCTAAATATTATTGTTATTTTACCGCCTCATCAGCGCAGTGGTTACCATCCTAAACTACAAATCTGTCCTGGGCAGCTGGCGTGCAGCCCACCTGGCTAATCATCCTTTCTTTCGGCATAGCCGATAAATGGATACCTGCGGAAACCTTGGGAAGATAAAGTGTGGTAACTCGGATGTCACACTGGCCCTGTCTCGGGCTGGTTCTCTCCCACCCCAGGCTCTGAGGGCCAACGGGACGGAGTTGAGCACCGCCGCCACGCGCAGCTATAGCGTATGCTCCCAACTTTGCCTTATTTTTTGTATTATTATTTACATCATTGTCAATGTAATCATTATAATAATAATAATAATAATAATAATAATAATAATAATAATAATAATAATAATAATAATAATAATAATAATAATAATAGTAATTAGTAGTAGCAGTAGTAGTAGTAGTATTTTATTAATAATAATAATATTATTATTATTATTATTATTATTATTATTATTATTATTATTATTACTATTATTATCAAAGTTATTTTCATTACCATTATTATTATTATTATTATTATTATTATTATTATTATTATTATTATTATTATTATTATCATTATCATTATTATTATTATCCTCAACAGCAACATTATCATTCTACATTAGCAGCAGACCACTATTCATCATAAAAAACGGCCTCCTCCCTCCTTGCCTCCCTTTCCTCTCACCGCCAAACTTTTCCGGAAGGCCCAGACGAGGGAAGGCGAGGCAGGACTAGACGGCCAGACTGACGGGAGGGAAGGAAAAAGAGGGGAGTAAAGGATGGCGGAGAAGGGGTGGGCAGAGGTTAGAGAGAGAGAGAGAGAGAGAGAGAGAGAGAGAGAGAGAGAGAGAGAGAGAGAGAGAGAGAGAGAGAGAGAGAGAGAGAGAGAGAGAGAGAGAGAGAGAGAGAGAGAGAGACAGACAGACAGACAGACAGACAGACAGACAGACAGACAGACAGACACACACAGACAGACAGACAGACAGACAGACCAGACAGACAGACAGACAGAAACGGAGACGAAGGAGAGGAAACAACAACAAGGGGAGAAGGAGGAGGCATAAGGTTTAGTCTCCGAGGTGGCATAAATCTCCTTGCCAGCCTCTGTTAGCGCCCGTCCAAGAACCACCACCACCACCATCACCACCGCCACCACCACCACCACCACCGCCGCCAGAACCGCCATAAATACCCTCGCTGCTCCCTCCTTCCTCCTCTTCACACGGTGCGGTAATAAATATCAGGTAATACAAGTTCACTTCCCGCTAAATAGGAATATACTGCACACACTCAGGCAACTGTGTATTTCATCTCCAGCCGCCAGGTAACATACTCAGCGCCGCGGTGTGAGTGCGTGTGTGTGTGTGTGTGTGTGTGTGTGTGTGTGTGTGTGTGTGTTCATGTTTCTGTTGGTGTGTTTACAATATGGTTTCCTGTCATTATTTTTTATCTCTTTTTTTTTCATTTACAGGGAGGGGCGTCTTTCTCTAATTTGCCTGAGATAAACGAAGCTGGGAGTCTGTCCACCACCAACATGTGTGTGTGTGTGTGTGTGTGTGTGTGTGTGTGTGCTTACTAAATAGCCCTGCCAACGTTTTTTTGAGCCCCAGACATCAGAGAGAGAGAGAGAGAGAGAGAGAGAGAGAGAGAGAGAGAGAGAGAGAGAGAGAGAGAGAGAGAGAGCAGTCCAATCGTGTTGTCTGACCAGAAAGAAGCAATAGTTGTTTGTTTGTTTTTTTCTCAGGCCACGTAACCATCACCTAACTGGGCTTGAAGAGAACTCGGACTTTACTCTTCATACCTTCATCGGAGGCTTCTCTATATGTACTCTAATGATGTAATGCTCATGTAAGCATCGCTTACTGTTACACTACTGCGACTTCATATGATAATCCTCTTAAACGCTAAGGACTAGTAAGACTTTTGAACTACCGTTTACTATAGGATCAAAAGAAGTTTTTTCTGGTCTATCCTAAGATGTTGGAGTTTAACTGAACGAGGAGTTACATCAGTCCTACATGCCTTCAGTTGTTAATGATAATCGAGAAAAAAAATGCAATGAGCCGCAAAATGCATCGAAGTTGACAAAATTAAAATCAAAAAGTTACATAAGGAGGTGAAATCTTGTGAAAATAAGGGAAAAGATAGAAGATATGAGCAGAAAGCAGTGCGTGCGGGTGTTGGTGTGGGAGGAGTTCTTTGTGTGTTAAGGGTAACCATGTGGTGTGGGATAGGGTGCGTGGGTTGGCGGAGAGAAGCGGCGTGTCACTGGCATAAATTACGGCTTGTTGTTAACCGAATCTGTCTCCCGGGAGGGAAGTAATCGGTCTTCAGGGTGATATCGAAGGAAACATTTAAATTCAGAGCCAGGCAAATCCCGCGAGAAATGAAAAAGATTGCATTTGAGACATTCCTTGATTTTTCTGAGACCCGCAGATGGGTGGACTTGATCGGGGAGATGGATCGCCGTGTGGAAGAAAGACGCCTATGGCTCCAATAAGAAAACGTCGACACAGCGGAAGGACAAATGCAGGAAATATACAAATGGCGGCATGAGGCACAAAACATACCCAGTTACGGAAATACATACACAGAAGTAGTGAAAAAAGACCCTTTACTTCCATTACGAAAATATAACAAAGAGAAAAATAATGCTGAACGTAAACAATTATAACAGACAGAAGCCAAATGCATGGATAGCCATTAAAACATGTTAAATGACTGCAATGACGTAACAATAGAGACAAATGCATTACCTAACCTAACCTAACTTAACCTAACCTAACCTAACCTAACCTAACCTCATTAAACGTGAAGCAAAACAGAGAGATGGCAGATTTCTGTTATGTTATCTTCCTAGGATGACTGCTTCTTTCTCCTCCTCTTCCTCCTCCTTCCCCGCTCCTTTTCCTCCTCCTCCTCCTCCTACTTCTCATCCTCCTTACCGCTATCATATTTACATTCAGCCTCACATTAACAAAATTGACCTGTCCGAAAATTCATATTTTATTTTCATCCCATGTGCATGTTGTTGTTGTTGTTGTTTTTTTGTGTGTGTGCGTTTTATACTGTCCTTTGCGACAGATACCTCTATTTTTTTATTACTGAAATACAATGATTTACAAATTATTTACCTAGTCCATATAACTGCAGTTGAGGATGAACTCTCTCTCTCTCTCTCTCTCTCTCTCTCTCTCTCTCTCTCTCTCTCTCTCTCTCTCTCCTTTTTATTGTTATAAAAATATCTAAAGCAAGGACACGAGCAAGCAAAGTTAACAAGAGCGGTATGTTATTTTTCCTCACTAAAAAGACAACATATTATTCACGACTATCACTTTCTCATCGTGTAAACCTACATCAGACTACCTTGTCAACACGTTCTACAACATACTCATGGGGTGCAGGCAGCTGTATTTTCGTGACTACACAAACAGAAGCAAGTTTCTGTTTTCTTTACATAAAAGCCCAAAGACAATAGCTGGACGCTTTCTGTACGAGAGAGAGAGAGAGAGAGAGAGAGAGAGAGAGAGAGAGAGAGAGAGAGAGAGAGAGAGAGAGAGAGAGAGAGAGAGAGAGAGAGAGAGAGAGAGAGAGAAGCTCAGTGACTCGAACAAGGGCATATACTACTAAGAGGTTGGCAAGCAGAGACGTCCTGACTGAAGCAGAGTGCAACAAAGAAGCCAAAACAGCAACGAGCCCAGCCGAGCGAAAACTACATGCGCGAGGTGTAAAATGTTCCGGCGCCCTTTGAAGTTCGGAGCCTGAGTCACCCGGCGCCTGCATGACCTCTGGCTTGGTTCTGCACGACGGGGGATTAACACGTCTTCGCTCCAAGGCGGCTCCAAAGGGGTGACAAAGCCCTGAGTGGTGCAAAAAAGCGAAGGCTACTCTTCACTTTTTTAATCGTCAATAAATTACGGTATAAATAGTAGCAGTAGTACTAGGAGGAAGAGGAGGAACAATAGTAGTAGCTGTTGTTGTAGGTGTTACTATTGCTGTTGTTATTGTTGTTGTTGTTGTTTTGGTAGTACCAGGAGTCATTACTACAATTATCATGGTTATTTTTATCATCACTGTTATTATTACCAACGTCATTATCATCATACTAATTATCAGTATAATCATATAAAGTTATGGAAAGGTTAGTCACCTAACAAAAATCATTAAACCTGAATGCATAAGCATTGATACGTAGCCATCCTTTCAGCACACTGATGGTCCCTTCTTCTATTGAAAGAGATCCGTATCAGTGTGACTCGAAAATAGATCACTACAAGGCACAAACTACCAGCTCACCACCTCAGCCAATAAAATTCAAGTCTACTGTCACTTTAATGGTCATTTATTACTGCATTTAAGTGAACTCAGTAATTTTCAGCTCGTAATTCCGTGACCCTGTGATTTACTATTGATTTCACGTATTAAATCATTAAAGAAATTAAAGGATAATTTCAGCTCTTAGTTGACCTTAATTTGCAAGGGCTAGAGCAATAAATCTGAATTGATAATTACTAAATCATTACGACGTCACTGAGGAATCTGATTTAACTTGCACAGGTAACAAAAGTGCAGGAAAGTTAGTCTAAAATGTTTCTCAAAATTCCTCGTATCGATACTTCTTTTATCCTAACGTTTATTTGTTTCCTTTTTATCATCTCGCACGCCTCCATCCTGAAATGTTCCCTTATTATTTCTATATCATTAGATAAAATTTATTTCTTATATTTTTTTTTAATTCATCTTTTTTTTTTTTAACATTATCTCGCACGCGGCCACCCCGGAAGAGCTCAACCAAGGAGCGGAGATTATTCCTGTACTTCATCTCGGCCGCCGCGCGTCATCAGTGAAGGCCGCGGGTGTCAAGGAACTGCGACTCCACAAGTAATGGAAGGAAGACGCGAGGATTTGTCTCGGTTCTTTTTCGTCACCAGGAACAAGATGAGGCCAGCCAGTGGCCATGATGAAATATTACAGTGTCAGGGATGAATTCGCGGCTCGGTGTTACGCCCACTTACGGCCGCCTCCTTGGGGAAATCTAGGCAAATGAGGGAGTGGCGGAGCGGCGGGTGGTGGTGGATATGTTGGTAGTGGATGTGGTGGTGGTGATGGTGGTGGTGGATGTGGTTAATATGTTAGTAGCTCGGGCACAGGCGGTATTAACGAGGCCAGCTAGCTTTGAGAACTATACGTAATCACCTTTATTATCACGGAGGTGTCTCGCTCGCCTTATATATTAATCTTGTGCCGTAGAATGTCTTGGTGTCTCGCTCGCCTTATATATTAATCTTGTGCCGTAGAATGTCTTCCATCCCTGGCAACGATTGAAAACGTAATATTCAATGTGAACCTTACGTAATTAGCGGCCTTTATTACCACTGAGGTGTCTCGCTCGCCTTATATATTAATCTTGTGCCGTAGAATGTCTTCCATCCCTGGCAACGATGGAAAACGTAATATTCAATGTGAACCTTACGTAATTAGCGGCCTTTATTACCACTGAGGTGTCCCGCTCGCCTTATATCTATTTGGTGGTCCACAGAACATGTCATGCCATCCGTTCCTGGTAATTACTGTTTGGTATTAGTTTGCTAGATGAAGTAATGCTCAGTATTATTTCCATTCGTGGTTGTCTTCATTATCGTGTCCCGCTCTCTTTTCTTTGCGGTAAGAATGGGCAGATCAGAAGCAATAAATAAAGATAAATATATGATAAATCTACGCATAAAAGGTTAGCAGCACATTACTTCTTCAAAGAAAACATTTAACAAAGAAATATTTCATTAAATCTTTACACGTGTGTCATATAGAAAATGTCTTTCCTTACACCAACCATTTAAAGTACAGCTTACGGTATATTGCAGGTTAACACATGAGTGGTACACACGAAATCACTCAAAATCACCACCGCTAATAACCAGGGTGTAGATTATGTCCTTACTATAGCCTATCTATATTGCCTCAGAAAACGCCTTCCATTCGCGGCAATAGTTAACCTGCTGCCGCAATGTAGCGACTTAAAACACTTTGATGGCCCGCGTTACCTGACACCACCGTCTATAGCGGAGAGGAAGCGGCGGCGAAACACAACCGCCGGACATTACTCGGGAAACGGGCCGACAGCAGCAAGACTACACCCAACGCGACAAACTCCGCGGAGAAAGTTAACCTGTGGCTGTACGTATCGTCGAGAACGCGCCTCGCTGCTCCACTTTTTTTATGCGAGTGGCGGCATTATGTTACCTCGCCCTGTGACACGAACCCCGCGCCACCCGCCTCCCAAGTTGCACCTTGAAGAGGCTCTCTGGTCTCGTTATGCCTTTGGGTGACTGCTTCTTTAACGTCTGAAAGTTATTTTACGTTTATTTTATGGTCCACGGCTCATCACATATTTCAAGGGTCTATTTTTTAACGGACGTGAAGACTTTCTCATGTTGTTCTATTAAATTTCCTTTAAATTATGAGTCGTTTTCGTTTTATTTGCAAGTGTTTTTTTTCTTCCCACGAGACCACATTATCCTCAATACACTTTAGACAATCTTTGGACAATCTCTTCTTTCAAATCTGAGTAATTTTCTCTTTAATTCTGACAATATAATCTTTCTTCACAGAGTAATATTAATGTCTGAAACACTTCGAAATTACATACGCCAATCCGCCTTCGCTCTACCTCCAGCTCATCCTTCATATAGGCTAACACACCATTCCTCTAAATCCACCGCCATCCCTTCCCTTCCCTTCAACCCGTGCCTAAGTTTGTTTGGCCAACTAATAAAGCCCTTGTTTTATTCCGCCATTTGCATGTTATTAAAATTTTATCCCAAGTTTGGGGGACTCAACCACTCTTCTGATGTTGCTACGGAATTTTATATTGGATCGTGACGTTAGAGTAATTCTAGTAGCATCCAATTAAATGTTTGAAGATCAGTTTGGGTGGGTAGGTAAGTACAAACAAGGGTCGTGAGGAAGGAAAACAAAAATTAATAATTATTTAAATGAGAATACACTATTCACCATCTCGAAATTTCCTCGCTCAATTAGGCAACTATCGTTTGCTTGTTTCTCTTCCTTCTTGTTGTACGTGATTAATAAAAAAATATAAAAAAAGTCTACCGTAAAAGAAGCCAGTATATAAGTGCAAGACATGCGAGTATTGTCGTATATGGCAACGTATTGTACGCATTGTCGATGTGGCTGCTGTATTTGGGATAATCGTGAATGACGTTATGAGTGATTAAATTCATCAACTACCGATGAAAACAAACCTTTTGACTCAAGCCGATCACCACGACCAAGATTTGGCTTGGGTGTTGCATGTCTCAGCATGATATCAAAATGATAGAGCGTTTTTCAATATGATAACTATATAGCCTACTCCTTATCTCAAAGTTGCGGATTACCTTATTATTCGTCATACTTGCGTCTCTACTGAAGTAGACCGCATTTGCCATTGCCAAGAGTAATGGAATTAACTCTTGATAATTAGTACAGCAACAAAATTTACTGCACACTACTTCTGGTGTTTTTATCCTTATTTAATAATGAGATAAAATACCAGATAACATAATATATATTCTACGCTCATTTAATGCGTAGGGTCTCTGCCTGATCACTGGGGGAGCCTTAAGATGTTTAGGTATATAAAAAATAAAAATGATGGAGTTTTTATCGTTCCCCGTGAAAAAGTTATATAAACAATAATATTTAACTAATTCAAGCAAAAATTATTTGTATTTATTTACTTTACATTGCTTAGGGCAGAGATATAACTTGTGGGATGAATAGGCTACAGAGGAAAAAAAAAAAGTGTATAGAGGTAGGGGTGGGGTCCTCCAATAAAGGAAGAACGCGATAATTATGGTAGTGTATTTATTTCTTATCTAACGCGTTTCTTTTTTTCTTATTTCAACGTCAGTCAAATTACTTCACTTATTTGAATGGGCAAGAAATTATGTTGACATTCAAAGTTAGAAATGCAAAACTGACCACTTTTGCCTCTTCAGAAACAGCACTCGCGTTAGACAAGAATAACCTTTTTTTGATAGTATTTTAACGCTTACCTTCCCTCCTATATAGCTTAAGCTGTGCAATGAGTCGCATTTCGAACATATTAATATCAATAAGAGGCTAGAACTGGAACTGCTTACCACCCATGAATAATAGGCCTATCGTAGCCTCATAAACACAGTACCCTAGCCTAACATCTACTCCCACCCCTACTACGTGCATTGGACATTTCATCAGTTCCAGTAATTTGTTTGGTATGAATTCTCAAGGGTAACATACACACCAGATGTCACAGCATACAAGTAGGTAAGTAAGCATAGTAAAAATCAGAAAGGTTGAATTTTGAGCGTGACCATAACAATATTGCGTAGTTGGTTGCTAATTTGCATAAGGACAGAATACAAGGTTAAAATGACGGACAATTTACGGTTTCACCCAACCAACGATTTTCTTACGTGGTCATGTTTTTCTGGTGATAGATGTAGTGAATTGCACGATTTTGTACATTATTTCCGTCGCAAATGTCTACTTTTCGAGTTATGCCTATCTGAAGAACAGAATACAAGTTTAAAATGACTAACAGTTCTGCTCCATATTACCCTAATGATGATAAGGTGGTCGGCATCCATGTTACCTCAATGATAATAAAGTGGCCGGCAATGATCAAGGGGGCAACGTTGCCAGATTATCGTATTCACCACATTGTATTTATTACTTTTTAAGCCTCAAACTCTCGTACCTACACAAATAACGATAGAAAATTGAAGTTAGCGTGAAAACTCCTATTTATTGATGATTATTTGTTTGTTTTTGCTATAGTTCTCGGTCAGAAACTACGATAATGCAATGCGATGAGTACGATAATTTGGCAACGCTGCAAGGGGGATGGAATCAACACTTACGGGTCGGCGGGGCGGGGTGATGGCGTCCCTCCACCTCAGGCCCAGCTATAGCCTCATTTAACTGCCTCTGCGCTTCAGTCTTACGCTTATAGACGACACACGGATAGCAGCACGTTTGTCAGTGTTCACTTGTTCAGTTACGTCAATCAAGTCGTTCACTATCACACCGTAAACTCGACAAGTCCGGCCGCAGGGGTCTGGTTACGCCCCTTACGCCGCCCTGACTGCTTCACTGCTTCGGGGCAGCATCAGCGTTACCAGATTATCGTACTCAGAACATCGTATTTTCCTGTTTCTGACCCATAACAATTGCAGAAAAACATCGATAATTAACCATCTGAACTCTAATTGGGATCTTTTCCGTTTGGCGTACAGCGCTAAAATTAATTTTAATATAGATTTTTCTATGTATTTTTGTCCGTAAAATCCGAATATGACAACCGTTTTATGGAGAAACGAACAGTTTTTAAGTTATTTTCCTTTACGTCATGTATATGTGACTTATTTCAGCGGTAAACATTATCCCATATTTTCAAGAGTAAAAAAAGTCCTTGAATTGGATTTTGAAGGTTTGCAAACGGAAAAGATCCATAAATTGTATATAATACTGAATATTACGACTTTTTAAAGTTTGAATTCCTTCAGTAATAGATAGGAAGAAAATAAGTTTAAAGGCAAATAACTCAAAAACTGTTAATTTCTCCAAAAAAATAATGTGATATTCTGATTCTACGGACAAAAATACATAGAAAAATCTATATTAAAATTACTTTTTGCGCTGTACACCAAACGGAAAAGACCCCTCTAATTGTAAATGTATATCGTTATCAGTGTAGGCTCGAGAGTTTTGGGGCCTCAAGCAGACGAAAAAAAGTATGCCTAGTACGACAACCTGGTAACGCTGGACAGCATTCACAAATCACGAAACGTTTAAAGAGCGATAAAAGTCCAAAATCTTGTGACAAAGCCTAGACATTGATATATCACAAAAATTCTGTCGATTAATATTCTTCTGTAAATCACAGTTTGACACTACAATTGAACGTTCGATCCTTTGTCAAGAATCACTACAAGCACACGCTGATGCAGGACACCACAGCTCACAGGCCCGCCTCGCATTATTTTCTTCCTACCAATACAACCAAAGGATCAACCATAAGGTAGTTCTGCATATGACAGCGTTATGCCAAGAGTCCTATCTGAGCAGCCGTCAAGCTTTAAATAATGTCAGAACGGCTGTTTGTACTTCGGCAGGTTGCTGGATTCATACCATGTTTATATAAAGCCCTCCATCACATTCCCATCTTTGATTTTTTCTTTTCTTTTGTGTGTGTGTTTGACCTTGACTTAATAAAATAAAGTTTTACCTTTCCAGTTCCTTGCAAATAGTATTAAAAAAAACGAACCATAGATAATGTAAGGACTGGATGACAATGAAAATCAAGCAAATGGTTTCTGAAGACACATGGCTCTTTGCCTTGTAATAAGCTACTGTTTGAATATCATCCTTCTGAAGTATGTATTTAATTAAGCCGCAGAGAACGACAGATAGATCCTTATTTACCTTTTCATCACCCAATTCTGAGGGTTTATAAATATTTTCATTGTTTCCCAAATAAAGGTAAAGTTGGGCAGATACTCTTTGGCTGCACGTGGCCTTAGTGCTCATTTCCATATCACATTAGTCCTTGAGCCTCTGGCAGGTAAGAACCCGGGCCACAGTGCCAGTGTGACATCCGAGTTACCAAAGTTTACCTTCCCCAAGTTTTCCAAGGCTACCCATTAATCGACCCGCCCGGAAGGGAGGATGAATAGCTGGGTGGACTGCACACCGACTACCAGCAGACCCGGGATTCGAACCCAAGACCGAGGATTTGTAGCTGGTCACGCAAACCACTGCACCATGGAGGCTGTGTTTTTTCAATTCTTCTGGTTTTGCAAATGGAAAAGTAAATGATGAATTACTGAAAAATAATTATATTTATTCATCATAGAATTTAACAACAGCATATATGCACCATTTCAACTCATTAGCAAATCATGGTCATACAAAACCTAGTGTTTCAAAATGGCAAAACATTACTAACTAAGGAAAGCCTGACAGCCTATTGCACTGCCATTCACTCCAAAGATACAATACAGCAGGAGTGTTATTCTCTCTCTCTCTCTCTCTCTCTCTCTCTCTCTCTCTCTCTCTCTCTCTCTCTCTCTCTCTCTCTCTCTCTCTCAGCCTAACCCAGGTAATATGACTATAACCTCCCAGCTAACCATCTGTTTAATTGTTAGGGAGTTCCAAACCTTAGATTTTATTATTTTCAAGGTGAGGATCAAGAAAGACAGTTTTCAGGGGCAGCTCATTGATTTTTTTTGTTCACTGAGGAGCCTCAAGGGGGCCTATTTTGCAGCAAGGAGAGGCTGAGGTCATGCCAAGAAAAAGGAACAAAGATTTGCTTCAAGGCTAAGGGGAGGCTAAGATATTTTTGGGGTGGTCTTGAAGCTCTTCCAAGCTATCTCCCTTAGGTGATGCCACTGCTGTTATATATATTTACAATTATGAGTCAAATAGTACTATAGCATTAATTTCTTTGTTTGTATGAATTCAATATTATTTGCACATGTAAAATATTAATGAAAGCTTGCAATTACTTAAACTCCATAACAATTAAAACCCATTAATAAATACATTGCTATCCATGGTACCTCTTCTTACAGTTCTATGATGATTATACACAGTTGGGGCAAAGCAAGAGATTGATGTTAAAGAGAAATGTAGGCCTGTATAAAGTGAGATGAATATTCAACTACATATTTAAGATTACTATAACAGTAGGAAAATATCAGTCATATTCATAGATCAAGAAAATTTTTACTTCTGATGTTTGCTTTAGACTTTCATATAGAATGCAGGGAAATGAAAATAGCTATAGTCAGTGACACGGAAGCTGACAGGGACAGTCCTTCAGGAATGGACTCAGGGACTTGGCATCATTGCTGGGTGATGGTCTCTGTGCCACTCATTAGCCTGTTGTTTGCTATATTTAACCTGCGGCCAATTCCGTTTGCTATAACATAGCCTACCGTCTCTCACTCTCTGCTACCTCTTTAAATCAAAACTGTTGGTATCTAAATGTAATTATTCTTATAATTGTTCTTCTTATGGCAATCTTTATGGGAAGGCAGTGGTTGAATGGCCAGCATGCGAGCGTGGTGAGCCCATGGACCTAGGTTTAAGTCCCACTGAAACGCTGATTTTTCAAATCATCGCCAAGTGGCAGAAAATTACCCACATGCTTCAGTGACTTTGTTCAAGAGGAGCACCGGGGGGGAGCATGGGCCAAGCAAATGTCATATATCACAGCAGTCACTATAAAACAAAATTCCTGGATTACTAATGGGCTGTGGTTCACCCAAAAGACCCCTCAAGAAAATGCTATAGGCAGCACACATGAAAAAAATATTACCCACAAATAACGACATTTCAGGATTAATGATAGCACAATGAAGGAGAAGAAAAGGTTCTTGCCTTCGGACAGTGTTTGCGTTATGACTACATGGCATCACTACACATTATGACTAAGTCAGGACAAAAAATTTACCAAGAAATCTTACTATAAATGAGGTAACGAATGACATCATGTAGATTGTAGCCTAACACTTTGTAATAGTAGAAAAGTAGGGGAAAAAAGTCTAGCCTTAACAGGACTTGAAAACATTAAGCGCTTCAGTTGCTTAATTTTACGTGCAGTTCCGACTTAGTTTTGTTATGAATGTCATTTCAGATTTATCTATAATAGTTCAAAAGGCACATATTTATCAATAAAGATATTATTGCACTGACAGAAACTATTCTGTCAGTGCAATCAGTTACTTTACGACTCAAAGAGGGTTTTGGTAGGAATAAAGTCAATTTCATGCACGTTAGATCAAGTTAAGAATTGGCCAATGAGCATGCAGTATCATCACCCAAGCGATGATACCAAGTCCACATGTCCCTCCCTAAAGGATCATCCCCTCCAGCTTTCGTGACACTGTCTATGGTCAAGATGTTCCAGTGGACACAATAAACAAACTGAAAAATCCAATCATAGGTGTTGCTTTAAAATATTTGAAATTTCATATAGGAAGGCTGAAACCACTTCATTGATTTGAAATAGGCGAGCATGAATAGTTAAAAGCATAAATGAAATACTTATACATTCAGAAAGATGATTCATGTAAGAGCTAGGTATTTAAATATATTGGATAAGAATGGAGATGCCTGACAAAAAAAATCAGACAGCAACAAGCTCTACAATGCAGAAGAAAATTGTGTATACTTTGAATTAAAGGAAAAGGTTAGAGGGACATCCTTGCCATGGTCATTCCTTCAGTAGAAATTCCCAAGCAAGAATCTTTCTTTTTATTAGGTAGGGTGAACAAAAGATTTTTCAAAAGGGAAAACACTGTTATTCCTCTATAATGACTATTTCAAAATATCATATGATATACATACCCGGAAGCTTTATAATAAGACTATTAACTAGTGACTTTCTCAGCTAAAAGTGGTGTCTTGCGAAAAAGCTCCAGTGAGACGGAATTCGTTTGGAAGCAGGACAGCAAACATGCGGTGGGGCACTGGACGGGAGTAGGTTGTGGGGAAGGGCACCAGCGTCCTCAGGAGGTATTCCCTGCCCATGGGGCGCCCTAGCTCACTCACTGCACCACTTAAGCCTGAGCTGCCATATGACTGCCGGTGCTCCAGGTTTGGGGACTCCTCTTGAGGTGAATCATCCAGCAACAAGGATGCCTGGATGATACAGAAATATCAGGAAATCTATACCAAATTATCAAATAAAAAATAAACCATCATCATCTTCCTCATCTGTATCATCGTCAAGCTTATGGTTTTTTTCCATTATTGATTGAAACGTTCAAATTCAAAGCAAAGTTCAACATAGTGTTTGTAAAAGTCAATAACCAATGGTATACATTCTGAACTGCTGGCAAGCTTCTTAACTAAGGGTGAATCATGAGGCCAACTCTAATGAAGTCTATTGAAGCATGTGATATATTTATTGGTACACATAATGCATGCATCTGCACTGTGTTTTACAGGAGATTAAGCATTCATGCCTCATCACGAGGATTCCTTGCAGAAGCAGGAATCTGTTACACTCTCCCATGTGCTTTCCTTTTGTTTAGACTTCATTACTGTGTGTTTTCACTTTTTTTTTTTTTTTTTTTTTTTTTTTTTCGTCTCTGCCTATTGTGCCTGATGGTATTCGAAGTGTTTTATAGTGGCGCCATCAACAGCATTCAGTTGGCAAAGAAATACAAGGAGGAAAGGAAAGAAATACTGAACTTTACAGAAGACTACAGCAGGCATACAGTTCTGTATAAATCAAATTCAAGGGGCTACTGTAAAAGTCAAATGAAGAGATCCCCTTAAAAATTTAGGTTCCAAGAACAACATCAATGTCTCAATAGTGAAGACTAAGAATATGACAGAAGGCCTTCCACTATCATTCTTATGTAATTCATAAACAAAAAAAGACCACCACATAATAAATCATGCAAAAAGGTGAAAATTCTCCCTGTAAACTATCCTTTGACCATTTTTTATGTAATTCTAAGTACACATCACTGACACCAACACCAACACGGAGTGCCAATGACATCTTTGTTCAACTCTGTGGCACCAAGTCCACCATGATGCATTCAGTTTGACTCTAGAAGGCATGTGCTAAGCCTAGGGAAAAGAGGCCTTGTTTGGACACACCACAATAAAAGAATGGCTGTGGGATACCAAGAGACTTTCAAAGACACTATAGTAACCTTGTGAAAAGTTTTGGTTAAGTTGTATATATGGAATTATGATTTTCCCTTGATGCCCTTTCACGGATCTCAATAATAATAATAATAATAATAATAATAATAATAATAATAATAATAATAATAATAATAATAATAATAATAATAATAATAATAATAATAATAATAATAATAATAATAGGCAAAAAAAAGAGAAAGACAATTAAACTGCATAACTCACCTTCCGAGCTTGTTGAAAGAGTTTGCGAATGGCCAAAGCAGCAGGTCCACGAGATCCTCCTTCTAGGTTGACCTCAGGGGAGTCCAGAAGTCTGAGTACTAAGTCCTCAAGATGCTGAGCAGAGTCCTGTGTTGCTGCGGCATCTCCCAGTATTTTGTGGCGAACACTCTGGGCCCGTGCCACGCAAACTTCTACTTCTGCTATCTGGTCAATTAACTCTTGATATCTAGTGAAATAAAATGAAATGGAATTATAATAAAACGTAGATGACATTGTTGTTGTTTAAGTTTTGTCAGTTCGGTGACTGGCTGGGCTATGTAAGAGCCCTGATAGGATGACAATGCAAGCTTACCATTAAATGAGAGTTACAGTACACTAAAAACTGCTGTCTGTTCCTAAAGTCACTGTTAGATATATGGCTTTATACTTATTGTTGGGAATAGCAACAATAATTATGATAATGGTAGTGGTAAGTGAGACAATAAAGATACTGATTAGATTGACACCACATTGGAAAGGGAAGCTGCTTATTATCTCCATTTTGCTTATTGTCTTCATTTTACAGTTCATATATATAAGTCTTCACAAAAATAAGAGAAACTACAGTAAAAAGAGAACTAGTTCCATGCCATACTGAATCCACTCCATTTTTACCGTACTATATCTGAACTAATCTATTTTCATTTCAAGTGTGGAGGGTACTCAATACAAATAATGAGTCATGGCCAGGAGAAATGTTCAAATAAAATATCCTGCATTGTTCAAACTTATTAGTACAAGGGCCACATCATTAGATCTTACATTGCTTTGCAGACCAAAGAAAAATATCTAGAAAGTCAGACATGCTTTGTACCTCTGGCCAGCGGTGGAAATAACTTGGAAGGGCAAAGTGTAGGTCAGGTGAGCTGCCCAGTCACTACCACATCCACACTCACCCAACCACATCCATACAGGCATAGTGAGTGTAACTAGCTTATGCTTGAGCGAGTGTACATTACAATGGAAACATGAGTGCTTGGAGACTGTAAGCCTCCAAGGCTGAGCAATCCAGCCATGCTAAACCTTTCCACTAAGTTTCATCAAGCTAAAAAACAAACACACAAACCAACTAAATTAAATAACTCCCTCATGACTGATACTTTATAATATGATATCACAGACCTTTTTCCTTTGTTCTATTACTAGTTACCAAAATAATCTCTTACTTATTTGTATCAGGAGGCTGCCGGGAAAGTCTGACAGCCCTCTGGGTGATCACATCCAAGATTGTAGCCAGAGAACTGCTGTGACATGGCTGTGGGAGACTGTTGGGAGAAGGAAGATCAAAAAGCAGCTTCTCCTCAGCAAGCCGGCATAATGAGGCATGGATGATGGTGGGTAGAAGGTGGCAGCACAGGGTACCTGGGCCTAGTGATGCCAGCCAGTGTAAGACTTGTTCAGCTTCTCGTGTATCATCAAACAGGCGCTTCTGACGTCTTGCTGGCACTGGCTTGGCATTAGTCCACACCTGAAGTAATCATTGAATCCCTTTACATACCAGTGACAAAAGAATTTGCTTATATTCATTAGATGATGGCTAAATATAAATAAAGCCTGCCTCTGCAAGTGTGGAACCAGGATGAAGAATGCAAGGAAAGTGACCAGATAAAAACAAAAGGAAGAATTTCTTTGACAAATCGAGAGAATGAATGTATCAGTTATTTCCCTTTTTATCTGAGAGCAAATGTCTGCCTCTTATGTGGGCAGGCTGTGAGTGATCATCCAGAGACAATGAAGATGAATTAATCATACATAGAGTTTGGTTCAGGGCAACAGGGTGTGAGAATCTGCAGTGTGGTAATTACTCTTTTGTCTTGATCCTCCTACACTGCTTTTTTAAGTTTATAAAGGAAATGGAATAGCTAATGAATTGGTGAAATTAGAAAATGAAATTAGAATGGGAAGCAAAAAAAAAGATTACCTACTTATGGAAAACTAAGTTTCAATTGTTCAGCAAAGATAATAGTATTTATAGATAAGATACATATCTAGTTTATGACAAACATTCTTATCCTCTACTTATATGATCACAGATGAGCCCTCAGCATGATCATGAGCATCATATCTTTGAGTATTATCATTACAAACCTAATGTCATACTGCACAATTATTAGTTGATAGTTACGAATAATAATTTACTCAGTAAATGTTCATTTTCTAAATCTTCAATGAAAATTGTATCATGGAAAAAATCAATTAAAAACTTACTTCTTTCCACATGTTTCCAGGAATTTGCATTCTTGTGCTTAGACTGCCCTGTGGAGGCTGGTTGGGATCACCCACTTCTTCTATCCAATCTCTGGGTGAATACCATCGAACAAAATCTTCCAGCACAGCCCCAGGGTTGGCAGCCTGAAAATACATTTTGAATACAAATAGGACGGCCTTTTGATATATGCTACATAATTATTTATTGAATGTTAAAATCATGAATAAGATAGCAAGCCAAATGTTAATGGCAAATGTATGATAGGAATAAGCTGCACACTTTCAAGAAAAGACTTAGGAGAGTTTGTTGAATGCAATAGAAAGGTTTCCAGGGAAGATGGTCATCATCTTCATGAAGTCAAACAGATACTAAAGTAATTAACGTACATTAAGGAAATCATTATGTAGAGGTAGTACATTTTTCTCTTTGATACAATACAGTTAACTTGCTACAAGACTTTCAACCTTTCTTTAAGTATGACAAGGTACATAGTTATAACAACAGTGGCAACAAAAAATGTCTGTAAATTAACATGTATGAAATCCAAACTATACAAACAAAAGTGTCATTTTGACATGTGTTCCCACCACCCCCAGTGATGGGAGGGAGTTATCTTACATCAAGCCTACACCCACACCTCCATGCTCTTCAAAAAGGCAACAATTGCATCAGTACTCCTAAAGCTATTAATCCCAAGAGACTGGTTGTTCATCACTCTATTGGCAACTGTACCTTGAAGGATTCCATGTCTGACAGCAGGGAGGCAGACATCATGCGGGCACGTAGCTGGGAGCCCATAGCATCCGTCCCTAAGCGCAGGAGTACTCCAGCATGCTCCTCAAGCCTGTCCTCTGTCATAGGTGCTGGCTCCTGGGTGAAGGGTATGTACAGTGGATCGTTGGTCTTGAGGAGACGCAGCTTGCCGCACCGTTTGATGCGTCCCTCCGGCTTGTCCCATGAAGAACGACTACCATTGGATTTTTCCTCCTCTTCCATATCCTCATCACATTCATAAAACTCATCTTCATCATCAGCATCCTCATTACCTAAGTAAAAAAATAAGCATCCTGAGACTTTCCAAAGATCATCTTCCATGACAGAATGATGACCAAATACAAAAAAAGTTTAATGAAATGTTTCCAATTATATTTTTCACTCAATATTTACTTCATTTCCATTTTTACTTCCCTTACTTGATTTAGATGAAGAAGATTGTTCCCTGGCCTTCCTACGGTTGATGCAGCAGTTCAGCATCTGAAGCTTCTGGTGCAAAATAGTTGAGGCAAGGTCTGGGACTCCACCCCCCACCCCTGGAATGATCACTGCATGGTCCCAGCGGAACCTCAGCTCCAACACAA
Source organism: Eriocheir sinensis (assembly GCF_024679095.1). Taxonomy (NCBI): domain Eukaryota; kingdom Metazoa; phylum Arthropoda; class Malacostraca; order Decapoda; family Varunidae; genus Eriocheir; species Eriocheir sinensis. Next base: position 24,675,173 of record NC_066511.1, read on the forward strand.
CCTCATGCCAAAGATGTGCTGCAGCAGGAAGACCTCCAAGAGAGTGGGCAACATGGCACAGCACTACAGCCAGTCGCCAAACCAAACCGTCAGCTCCACTACTCTTCATGTTGCTTAAGAGGGCCTGGAAATGTGTAGAAAATTAAAACATTTCATCTTACTAATTCATAAAAGGATGGTTAGTAGGTGACAATGGTCTTTTAATTTATGAAAAGAACTAAGTAAGATTGATAACACTGCCAGCTGAGATCTGTTAAACCGAATTTGTAATATTTAAATTAGACAAACATTATGTATAAATAATTATGCAGTCCACTCGATGTTGCTCTTTCATGATAGATTCACAGAATTGTTGACACTCCACTCTAGAATGTATTGTTTCACATTTTTTTCTTCCACTGATGGTCTTCAAAGCATGAGAAAGGTACTAAAGAAGGACCCTACTTGAATTCCTAATGTACATCACGAAAATTTCATACATAAGCACTACGGTAGCAATCACAAACAATCACATTCCAAACAAAAAGGTTTCACACCTCTTTTGACGAATTCTTTAGATTTGCATCACTGCATTATTGACTAAAATCTTTGGATTCTCAAGCTCTTACCTTCAATGGATGGTCAGCTGCTTCTCCTCCTGTTGTCAACCATTCTGGCACTTGACTCAAAGTGCTTGGGTAGGGAGAAGTGGGGTCGTCTCCCTCGGCATCAGGAAACAGGTAGTTCAGTATGGGAATAATGATGTCAGTAGGTATGGGATTGCATTCTCCAGACTGGGCACTAACAAACTGGCGAGCCCCTTTATGCCCCATGCGCACTCGCCCCACCACAGAAGACAGACTCGGCACAGATGGTTCTGTCAGACGGTCCAGAGCAGAAGAGAACATGGCAATTTCTGAAAAAGGACATTATTTACTATTATTTTTAAGACATTTTCATGAGCTTTAAATGCTAAAAGTTACTGTAACTTTGTAAATAAGTATATTGAGAAGGCTATGATTCATTCCACCAAAAACAAAAAAAAAAGTGAGTGAGTGTGTGTGTGTGTGTGTGTTTCACATAGCAACAATCCATACAAATGAAAAAAACATGCATTGTAGAACAGTTCCAAAATAAGAACAAGATTATTACCTCCTTCCACATCTTGAGTGTAATCTGGCCCAAGTATCTGACTTATTGATTGGTTGTTCTTACAGACATGAAGAAATTCTGTCAGATACTCAGAGAGAAGGCAGGGTGGGGAGGTGGCTGTGACTAGGCGAGCAGTCCACAAGGGAGCAGAGCCGGGGTCAAGATCACTGTACACGTCACTGTCCACCAACACATCTTCAGTTACACATGGCCATGTGGCTGATAAGTGTAACTCACTGCAAGTTCAAACAGGAGATTTAGTGCCTCTAAAGGAAAAAGAAAATCATTATATTCACCATCATCTTTACCCAATCTCCTGTAAAAGGCATAAAAACACAGAGACCAGCAAAGGAAAAGGACACAAGTCATTCATCAGGTTTTCAGAATAAAAAGTTACAGCTCTAATCAATAGTTTCAGGCATTTATTCTGCCAAAAGCCTCTTTCATTCCAGACAATCAGTCATGACCTCCTGCTTCCTTTACTTCCACTCACACGCACAGGCAATGTATGTTTCCTTATATTAGCCACCACCTTCCTTTTGCCTGCTTTCGCCAGCAAATTGGCAGGTAAAGGTTCTTATTACCATTTTTCCCTTCCAATCTTTATATATGACTGTAACACTTCTGCATTTCATGCCTCTTTATTATTTGTCCAGTCATTTATAGATATTTTGAACATATTCCTTCAATGTTTTTTTTTTTTTTTTTTTTTTTTTACTATGAAACCAGTTTTTGTGGCCAGATAGTGGTGGGGCCAGCTGTCTGGCCCAGCCTGTTGTGTGTATTATGGCACATCTTGCTGTTTATATTGCCCCTTTATGCTCATCTTTTCATCCTTTTTTTTTAGAGATTTTAGTCTGGGTTGATAGAGTCTCTTCAGGACAGCCTGTTGTGTGTGTAGAGCCACTTGGCAGTGACTGAAAATCTGAAATTGTGGGGGTGGGGGGGGCTAACTTCATCGTCTCCACCACTCTCCTGTTTTCACGTCTTTCTGGTTCATGCCAAACAAAAAAATTACTTCCATTTATAATGCAAGAGGAAATGCATGATACACAATAGTGTGTGTGTATGTAAATTAGGTCCCCATCATGCCTTGGAGAGAAAGCAATGATAGTTATCATAAAATATGAGCATACCTTATAGGGTCACTTAAAGCACCAAAAGGCAGTTTCCCCAGATCAGAGAAGCCAACCTCAGTAAGTGTTGCATCAAAATCTGGAGGCTGCTGTGTCCAGAGGGTGTGTGGCCATTCAGTGAGGACATAAGTGAACCTCACAGACACCAGGACAGGTGGTGAGGTCACACAGCACTGCAACTTATTCTTGAACACATCTAAGAGCCCTGGAAGACATGAAATATATAACGTGTGAATATTGATAAAAAAAATATCATTAACCCTGAATGCCCATGATACTCTATTACTTTTTTTCACTGATATCAGATTGAGCAGGCATTGCCATCCAGACCTCACTGAAATGTAAAAAACTGCTGATACCACTATTCTGCTCCAGACAACACCTCCATACTTAATTTGTATTGCACTCCCTAGATAATTGTACAGTGACTTACCAGCAAGATGTGTACACTGGCGGGGAGGCTGCCTGAAGTGCACCATGTCATAGTCTGTGCGTACACCTGACCCGAGCCCCACTCCATGGTACATTTTTTCATTTGGCCGTAGAATTTGTACAAATATGGGAACCTGGCTACAAAAGGCATTCAATTAATGTTTTACCTAGTAACTGCTAGCCAATGAAAGTATATGGTAAAAAATCAATATGTTTAAATACATTAAACATCAAAGACATGTTATCTTACCAGTTTGTGTTATTGGCTGCAATTCCTGCTGAGGAAAGCAGCAGCTTTGCTTTTGATGGGGACATAATGGGATGACTTGGATTTGATGGGCAGATTGTAACAAATTCCCGGAGGCCATACCAGCGTACCAGACAATGTGCTCGGGCTGGAAAGTCATTCTCTCGATTCATCATATCTTCAAGTGCTCTTGGAAGCTTCTCTGCTTCTTCATCATCAGAGTCTGGAGTATTTGATTAATAAATAAATAACATTTCTGAAGGGTGAGCGATTTTACATTTAAATCCAAATATTTATTGACTTCCCTGTAGTTCAAAGACAAAATCATACTTCACAGCTGCTTTACAGGCAATGCAACTCAGCACCAGCATGCAGCCTTACCAGTAGTTGGCTCAGACTCTTCAGGTGGAGACTCAACCGTTTCACTGGCAATACAGTGATGAGTCATCTTAAATGGAAAATCTGAAAGAAGCAGTATTTTCTCTTGAAAAATAAAGCACAGTACTACTAAACTTATCTATCTCTTATCAACATTCTGCAGGCAATGAGTGACTTTCTAATATTGACCTGGCACCTCTGTCAGCACTGGGATCAGGTCCAGACCCCAGTCTAGTCATGTAAATACTATAATCAGTAGCTCACACCTTGGCAAGATTTGCAAATGTCACATGACATTAGAATATCTAGGATACTCATTTAGATAAGATAGATGACAACATAATACATGCTCCATAATGGTGAGCTTCTCTCAGAAGTAATATGGATGCAGGTACTTCCAACACTTCTCCCCTCTTTGTAGTCCCCTCCCTCAAAAGTTCTCTAAGTTGAGCTGTAAACCACTTCAAAAGCAACTGTCCCACAGGGAACACAAATATCAAAGTGCCAGCACAGCCTTTTCAAACCAGAAGTGAGTGGAGTGATGGAAGGCCAGTGAACATCTTCAACCTTAATTAATGTGAGATGAGAGAATGCTAGACAACTGTAACACATGGTGTTGATTATTCATATGTAAGTACATTAAGAAGCACTATATCAGTCATACACCCTCTTGCATAGATGCAAAATATTGACCTGATTAGGCTCCTGGGTCCTAATACAGCTGCCACAGGTAGCAATCGAAAGTCACCCATTGGGATTAAGAAAAAGCAAGAAAAAAATAATGTATGACATAAATCTTAGCTGATAGCCCTTATTCCATACTGAATACAAAGAAAAAATATTTTTCACATAAACTGAATAACTATCTCATTATCATAATATGTGTACTGTGTAAACATAAAAAATAAGAAAAAAGAGGCTTATCTAAATATTTCCATATGTAAATAAGAAACAATAAAACTTATTATATCAACACACCAGCAAATTTGACAACAACATTTCTTTCACTCCATTTTGCAGTGGCTAGCTGCCCCTTGGTTAGTGGAGAGAGTTGCCCCTCTCCAGACAGCCTCCACTCATGTATAGCCTCCTCTACTGCAGCAATGAAGCACTCCCATTCTGATGCAGTGGTGAAATCAACAATATCAAACACTTCTTGATCCTGAAAAAATTGATGCAACATAAATAAGAATAATGTATGAACACCACTTACTAAGAAAATAAACTATCATTCTCATCCACTGGAAACATAATTATTTTGTACAAGTAGGCTGGCTGTAAAGTGACGAGCATCATGCCATCAAGGTAAAATATTATTCATCTTTCCTGTGGTTAAAAAAAAAGGGGTAAAATTCTATTGTTTGCCCATACTCCCCCCTCCCCCCATACAAGCCTGGTGACCTGGTGGGAATGCGGGGTTTCTGGTGGGGGACACAAAATCCGTCGCATTCGCGCATTTTTTTAGTGGGGGGGGATAAAACCTTCCTAGATCTAGGGAAATTCCCTAAATTTAGGGAATTTTCCTCCCACCATCACTAAAATAAGCGTTTGCGACGAATTTAGTGTTTCCCATACGAAAACCATGCACTCAGTGGATCCCTAAGCTTGTTTTGGGAGAGAAGCATAGTGAACCCACCAAACGATGCTCACCTCACCATCTGGCGTGGCACCGGCGGCCATCTGTGCTCACATAAACTGCCTCCACCACACTCATGCCCTCTCACTAGTAGGTTGTCACCTCATCGCAAGGTTTCTGTCCTCCAAGTAGAGTCCGTGGCACCAAACACAGTGTATCTTCATTGTTTATCACTGACACAAGTAAAACCACCGGCTAGCCAGGATTCATCCAACACCGTGCCTTTAACAATACTGCGGCTTGTGCAGGAAGTGCAGGCTTTCGAACCTCTTACCCGAGCTGTTCAAACACGTGAATCCTTACTGACCGGATTTTGAATCTGCTTCACGGGCTCGTATTCCCAGTATACAAGGTGATTGTGGATATTGACTCCGCGCCTCCAGAATACGATAATACGCCTCCATATATCATAATAAAAAAAAAAAAGGTACTTAAAAGTAAAGAAGCCGAATTAAACCCCTTCCCCCAACGATCTTGGGGGACCTGCGTGAACTCGGGGTATTTGGGTGAGGGAGCATGTTTAAACTACTTCAACCGAACTTTACGACCTGCTAACGAGGGGGCTTCGCCTCCCTCGACCCCCCTGCTAGCCAAGGTCTCTCTCTAAACACCTTGGTTACAGCAGCCCAGTGATCACCTGCTACTTAAGTTTACAAACAGCATATACAGGAGGTAAAAGGATAATCTTACTTTCCTATCACCTCCTATTACCTTGAATCAGCCAGCCAGTGAGGCATCTCCTTCCCTCCCTTTGTCCTTCCTTTCACCCCGACAACCAGCCAGTCACCTTCCTCTCCTGATTCTTCCAGTCAGATACTCCCTCCTGACATTATTTTTAGATTTCTGGAACTTAGTGATGGTGCCCAAAGTTCTTAGAATAAATTCATCTAGAGGTTAGTGAGTGATAATCGTCTAGGATATGGTGTCAGAGTCGAGATGATCATTATATATTACTCACGCCTCCGTCCTGGGGCCCCATGGCTGTGAGCGGTTGTTGTGGTGCAGGCCGGAGTTATTATGCTCTTCTTCTTTTTCAGTGTTTCAGGGGCTGGCCAGGCGTGTTATCATACTCTTCTCTGTTCCTGGACCACTTGCGACGCACCAACAGCTGTGTGCCCCGCCCGCCCAGCTGACGACCGTAAACACTTCTTCTTCTTCTTCTTCTTTTGACCTGTAACGCTTTGTATCGCTCAACGTTGCCAGATTGTCGTACTCAGCAGCTTATATTTCCCGACTTCCTACCCAAAAACTGTCTTCTGGGCTTCAATAACGAAACTCATTTATAGTTATCGTTAAAAGAGTTAGATCCTGGTGTTTCTTGGCAATAGTTAGGTGTCAGAAACCGGTAAATGCTAAGCTCTGAGTACGACAATCTGGCAAAGGTGGTATCGCTTATTAGGTCCTCCTCTCGTTCCTCTCTTTTCTTCTTATTCACTCAGGCAACGCATTTTGGAGGACTGCCTATACGAAGAAAACTCACCATCAGGAAAAACATTAGTAATTATAAACCACAAAAAATGGAAATCCTTAACATGGCACATTTTATTCTCCACCGGATAAGCCCAAGATTTTTATGAAAAGAGGAAGGAAGGAAGGAAAGAAGAGCTGGGGGAGAGAGATCGAGATTTTTTACATAGATTTACATAGAAAATCAGACCACACAGACCCCATGGTCCAGACTTGGTGGTCTGTCCTTAAACTTAAGTGATTTTACATTAATCAGAAGACTCCAAAACGTTGCATTTCTACTCTAGTTAATATTACTTGAGGAGAAAAGAGAAACAATAGCTAAAGAGATGATGAAAGGAGGATTGAAAATGGATATGTGTAAGAGAAATGAGGGATAGTACTACATTCCGTTCATTCTGTTACTATAATAATCGAGTCGGTGTGGTGGTGGTGGCAACCCTGACTTCAGTTCACCTTCACAGACAGACAAACAGACAGACAGACGGTGTTGTAGGAATCTGCTCGCAGCCGCAAAATAGCTCGCAGAGAGAGGTTCAACTTGCTTACTTTTTCTATATTCCACTCACCGCTATCGTTTACTTGTCCTGTTTCGGCTCCAATACATGGCACAAACATCAGAGCAACACTTTTGATCAAGAGAAGACTTTATAACAAACTCATAGGGCAGATTTTAGAGAAAGAATTACCCCCACTTTGATATTTCTTGGTTCCTGATTAAAAATTGTTGGGGCTGTTGGTCTGTGTTGTTTTAAAGGGAAATATGAACCATTACAAAGATCACAAATGGGCAAAACCAAGATGAGAACGGAAAATCAGGGAAACTGCAAAAAATAATGGCAGTAGAAAATGGCAAATGCAGGGAGGGAAGAGAATGGAAGAGAAGGAGGGGGAGGGAAGGGGGAGATTTACCCTATATCCTAAAAATCTCTATTCCTAGGCCTAGCTATTACTCCTATCACTCCATTCCGGACAAATTAGTAGTTTTTCCTGCTGTGTATTCCCCCACTTGGCATGCGCGGTGGACATCACAGCGACTTATTTCCGCGAGGAGGTATTTCGCACAACACCGGAGGGACACGAAGAAGACACTACCAGCGTGAGCCATGGCGCCCCAGGAGAAGAGGGAAGAGCTTACGTGGATGCATGTCCTCGTACGTGTCTTTCTCAACTCCACGACACACCCCATTGAGTATGCCAAGGTGCTCATCCAGGTAAGCCATCCCCCTCCATGCCCTTGACCTTGTGTATGCCATGCCGAAGGATGCCGACTATTTTCACTTTTTAACTTGATTTTACAGGTTATCTTTTCTTATCAGCGGTTCCTGTGGCGGGGAAAGTAACACCAAAGCAATATCCGGCGTACAGCGTAATGGAATTGCAGAGGAAAAATGACAATGCCTCGTTATTTCGGTATTATTCTGTATTGTCACCATTATTTCCAAGGTGTCTTTCATAGCAGGAGGAGCAGCAGGATTCATCTCATTCCAGTTGCCTCATTCCAGTCTCCCCACACAGCCCGAGCAGCATTCATCTCATTCATTCCAGTTGCCTCATTCCAGTCTCCCCACACAGCCCCAGCAGCATTCATCTCATTCCAGTTGCCTCATTCCAGTCGTCTCCCCACACAGCCCCAGCAGCATTCATCTCATTCATTCCAGTTGCCTCATTCCAGTCTCCCCACACAGCCCCAGCAGCATTCATCTCATTCCAGTTGCCTCATTCCAGTCTCCCCACACAGCCCCAGCAGCATTCATCTCATTCATTCCAGTTGCCTCATTCCAGTCTCCCCACACAGCCCCAGCAGCATTCATCTCATTCATTCCAGTTGCCTCATTCCAGTCGTCTCCCCACACAGCCCCATCAGCATTCATCTCATTCATTCCAGTTGCCTCATTCCAGTCGTCTCCCCACACCCCCCCAGCAGCATCACCATATCCATTCCCTCCCTGTTCTTTCTACCACTTCATTCATATCACATCTCTTTTCAGGACGTCAAGATTACACCCAAACCATTTCTCTCTGTTATGCTTCTCACATTGCAATATATCACATGCGGTCAGGAAATGAGGTACAAAATCATGCAATTCACTTCATCTATCACCAGAAAAATATGAACCACGTGAGAAAATCGTTGGTTGGGTGAAACCGTAAATTGTCCCGTGCTCCACTGTTTTTTCTTAGGATAAAAGGGCTATTACACTGGGCAAATTTTCAGTCAGACCATGATTTCCCCTGGCGTGGTCCTCATATTTCCGTGGTTTTCTGACGTGTCCACAATCTTCCAAAGCTACGGTAGATTTCACCTAAGGACAACGGTATTACTCACCATCATCAGCAGCACCAATAACAAGAAACAAATAAGAACCACGCTAGTGGAAATCGTTGTTTGACTGAAGATCCACGGAAAATTTGCCCAGTGTAATAGCCCCTTAACTTTCCTATGGCTGTGCAAGAAACTCATGTGAAGCTCAAATTTAATTAAAGGTTTTCTGTGTTACCTTTTGCAATGTAAGCCCTTCCAACCCGCTATACTCTGGGGCTTAAGTTTGGGCCTTTAAAGTCTTCATATGTGTCTCAGGCCATTACTATGTAGTGCCACACCCGCCTGATGGGTAAGTCTCCAAAAACTCACTCTGTCATGGGAGTACCTCTTTGGCCAACTGGTTTTGGAGTGACTTTCCCATCTCGCTGGTCGTGGGTTCAATCCCCGGCGCTTGTGAAACCCTTTCCTGGTCTGGATTAATTTCTTGTGTGTTTCGTGACATGCTGTGGTTGTGTGAAGATTTATCGGAGTGGAATTCGGGCAATGCAACTATTTAATGGTGATAGGTTACTATCTGATTATTTTAGATGAGGATATATTAATTTTTAAATGATCAAGCAGCAATAGGTTACTGTTTATATAAATATTACCACTCAGTAAATAACTACACAACATCACCTAATCTGCTGTGCTGACAGGCTGATATCTCCAGGACTTCAACTTTTTTACTATAATCACTGCTTGGTAAATTGCCTCACTCTTTTCTGAGGCAATGAAACTAACCAACTCACCCTGCTTAATGGAATTCCAAACTGCAATTTTTTAATTCATTTGGTAATACATACATACTACATGTTAGTAAAACAAATGGTCTGTTAAATAACAATCATTGCAGATGTATCACGATAGATATATTCAACATCAAAACTTTTGTACCAAGGAGCGGTTGAGTGGTCATCTCGACTATTTCTTCCATAGAAGCAAACATTAGAATTATGTTTCTTTGTCTCAAAATGAGATTTCTGGACTTACCAGTGGTGCAAACTTCAATGAACACCACGTTTTAAGTTCACAGTATCTATATTGGCTCTGACCAGTCTGAGGTGCTATTTCTCCAATCAGTTAATGATTAGTAACCATGCCAAGTTCACTTGTTTTCTAAAATTCACTTTCATTTTCCTACTCCTCCCTAGCAGTTTAATAATGTCAGATGAAATGATATCATAAATTAGATGTGATATCCATAAATGAAAAGCTGCTAACTTTTCTTCAAAGATTAAAAGGCGTTGCTGAACTTAATGCATGCTTGGTATGCTACCCTGAAGTGTCATGTGTTTGGACTGTGGAATGCCTTGCAATTTTTTGAGGACAAGCAAATGGGATTGTGAGGTCAGTTTTATCATTCTTAATAAGGTAGCCATATTCGACCCCCCCTAGAGGACAGTTTCCAACACAGACAAATGAGACCATTAAAGGTCCATCCACCTCACAAGCTGGTTCGGCAGGACAGATCTCTTCGTTGGAATTTCAAATCCTCCAAAATTTATCCACTCAAACCTGAGCTAGTGATTTTCAGTCAAAAATAACCACATCTAACATCACAAATCCGTCCCTTGCAAGGCAACATTTGTCACCCCATCAGAACTGTATCTACATGGGCTCTTATGTTCATGCTGACTTTGTGACTCAGGACTACCATAAAGCCAATCCATAAAGAAAAGAGAATGTGCCTTCCACTTTTTAAAACTGGAGAACTTTTAGGTCTGTGCTGTGTTTGTCAACTATAGTATAGGGATTAGTCACCCAAATATTAGATGTTGTTAAAAAGGCTTCTAATCATTGCAACTAATTTATAAGAACAGTTTGCTTTTTCAAAGCAAACTGTTTAATTCAGAGCTGATATAGATATCTTTTTTCATAGCTTGGTCATGAGCCTTTGAAGCCCTACAAGTCGAGGACAGTCTTTGGGCGAGAAGCCTTTTACTACCCAAGTGTATTCAGCTACAGTAAGTATTTTACTTATTTATTGTATAAGAACAATTGCAACAAGTGGTCGACTGTTTCAGGAAGGATACTAAGTGTGAGTCCAGCTTTGTATAAAAGGTGTTTATAAGATTTTGGAGCATTTTCAAGGATTTATGAAAATGCAAAAGATAAATTGATTATTTTTAATTTGTTGCTAATGAAAGGTACATTTTTTTTTTTTTTTTTAAGTAAATAGTGCTCTCATTTTGCCTATAATTGGTGCCACATTCATGGAATGCAATTTTTTGTCAAATGTGAAGTGAATATAATTAATAGAAAAGATATTTAATTGGTTTCAAACTGGCTAGTCTGGAATGATTTTTCACAAAAAATGTCAATTTTCTTTCTTTCCAACCCTATAGTCTCAATTTACATGTTTCTTGGCTTCATTGGGATGCCCTGGTGGTCCTCATCACCATTACCTTCTCCAGTAGCTGAGGCTGAGACCGTAATCATGAGTCAACAAGAAGTGTTAATCACACAAAATAACAATGACCAAATAACGCTGGGGTGATTTAATGTATAGACAGAGTTGGCGTGTCACTAGTGGTGTCCCTCAAGGCTCAGTTCTTGGCCAAGTTGAAGTTGGACTCAGTAATTTCATTAGTAAGTTTGCTGAAGACACAAAGATTGGTAATTTAGTCCTCTCAGACAGAAACAGACAAAGCTTCCAAGAAGATTTGTTGAAATAATGAAAAAAACACGAGGTTGGTGGTTCATATCTACATACCATAAAATAGTTTTTACAAATTTTATCTGATTTCAGTTGTCCACATCAAGAATCGTGATGGATTTTTTGGCTGCTACAGGGGACTGGGACCCAAGCTGACAGCCAATATTGTCAGTGGCATTGCATTCCAGAGAGTCACTGAGAGCATCAAGTTCAAAGTATGTTGACAGTGTTTTACAGCAAAAGTTATTTGATCCAAATAGCAGCAGGCTTGCATATATTCAGTTAAGTGATTATTTCAGACTGCTGTGTGGCATCCTGAAAGGTATGGTAAAGTTTGGGGCATGTGCTAAACTGTGCATTGCGTCATCTCATAGGCCCATGGTCTGTATGAGGAGAGACTAAGTAGAATGGGGCTCACAACCCTGGAGAGAAGAAGAGAAAGAGGAGACCTGATAGCAGTGTACAGGGTGGCGAATGGAGTGGAGTATTTGAACAGAGAGGACCTGTGTGTGTGGAACGAGAGAGAAACGAGAGGACATGGAAAGAAGTTGAGGGTGACCACGTGTAGGAGAGATGTGAAAAAGTTTAGCTTCCCAATCAGAAGCATTGAGCTGTGGAATAGACTGGAGGAGAAGGTGATCTCACCTGGAGAAGTTTTCCACTGATTTACTTTTAAGAATGATGTAATTTGTTTCCTCATTGTCCCCTAAAATAATATCTTCTCTTCTGGAACAGGATTTTGATGGGGATGATGTTGACATTGAAAATTTAACCATGAAGGAGCGAACACAGAGGTTCTTACAAAATACTTCACGAGAGACAGCTGGTCGGGCAGCTGCCATCCTAGTCTCACAGCCTTTCCATGTCATTGCTGTGCGTTGCATGGCTGAATTTGTGGGCGAAGAAGGACAATATACGTGAGTTTGTTTATAGGAATGGGATATATAAGTTTTTGTCTTGATCATACCATTAATTTATGATAGTGTTATAAATATGCTGACATCTTTATAGATGACACTTGTGGTACAAAAGTTTTCCAGTTTTCCTCCCTGAATGCTCTGACCTTACCACCATCTGATGTCCTATGATTTCCTTTACTTTTACAGGAGTGTATTTACTGCTGTGGGAATCATATACAAAGAGGAAGGAATAAAAGGATTTTTCTGTGGATTGATTCCACGTCTTCTATGTGACCTTACTGCTCTCTGGCTTGGCAAAACCCTTGCTCACATAATTAACAACTACTTACTTGAAGATAGAGACTTGAAGCAGTATGTATCAGCATCAATGAATGTGAGTATTCTTATCCCTTTATCTGTTATCAGAGTGTTTTGGTTCAGATAAGATTTTTAAGTTGACAAAATGTTTTATTGGTGATGAGGGTGGGCCATACAATGTTTGTGGTTGTATCTCATGGTCATATAGTAGTGTCAAATTACAGATTATGATAACACTGGCCATAGTAATACCTGATAGGAAATTTCTAGACCTCAGTGCACAGCCTGACATTCTGTTTTATGAAATCCTTTAACCAGTGTTCCCTGTCTACCCAGCAGTGAATGGGCACTGGGTTGCAGAAGGACGTGCACATGATATATGAATGGAGTAAACAATGGGAAATGGAATTTAGTGGGGAAGAAAAGCCATATATTGGAAATGGGGAAGAGCAAAATGACTACATTCACTTACAAAATTGGAAATGATACAATATTAATAATATAATATATTTGGAAATATACAAAATGCTAAGGCATATAAAAAAGGCACTTCTCTATCTTGATTTGATGAAAAACCACAATAACCACAATGATTAGACCAAAACTGGAATACCGTAATTGACAGCTTATAAGACGCACACCCAATTTTGGCAGGCTTTTGAGAAAAAATGTACTAAACGGGTTTGAAACACAATTGTCAGGTGAAGATTTTTCGCCCGACATTCGTGGCCCCCCCCACCATCAGGTCACTATTAAAGTTTCACATGTATTCAGATCCTTATCAAATCCCAATACTTCACATTTAAAATCCTTAATATTTGCTGGGACCTACCAGGATTGGTCCTTCTTACAGACTCGAGGGTACTGATTTGAGATGTAAACAAACATGGCGGAGGCAGCAACGTTCAGAGGGGTAACGGGTATAAAGTTTGTGCATCACATTTCTTTAATCATAAGTCTAGTTGTAACATTCTAGTACATTTTTAAAACCTAAGGAAGTGTGAAATTTCAAACTTGAATGTGCTTCAATGTTTGTTGAACATGTATGTAAAGTAAGAGTTAAAATGTAAGTGCAAAATGGAGAAACAGGCACTTGCATATATCGAATAATAACCTATCTTCTCAATATCTCGTCAATATTATCCATATATTGTTTGTGTTTAGCAATCAAACAAAGCTAAACAGTTTTATGAAGAAGGTCTGTCTTACCTCAATGATCCCTGTTTACTAAGGAAACGTAGCGTGTCTTGCACGTGTTGTCAGGTTTGGTGTACAACCGTCCATTATTTTGTTTAGGTACAAGCATTGAGTCACTTAATTTTCTTCCTGACTTGTGTCATTTTAGGTGAAGTAGTGGTGAGTACTACTGTTATACATTGTTACTTCAGAAAAGAGTTGCTGTAAAAGCGATTGCCAACTTGTTTACGTTTGTGGAGAGGTTTGCAGTTTAATTTAGGTGCCATTGCTGCACTAAAACTTCACTACCCAGTGACCCAAAGCTGAACCTTGACCTTATAAGACGCAGGGTGTTTTTCAGGGATTTTTTATTTATTTTTATTTTTTTTTTTGGACAAAAAGTGTCTTATAAGCCATCAAATACGGTATGTAAAACCCATATGCTCACCTCTCAAGAAGTTGGAAAGAATACAAAGAATAGCCACTAAGATGGTACCAGAACAGGAAGATCTAACTTATGAAGAAAGATTACAAGAAATGCAACTGATATCACTTTTTTTTTTTCTTTTTTTTTCCAATCAGCCTTGCAGTTTTCATTCTGTCAGTAGGCCTTACCACTTCTTTTCTTCAGACCTAAATATTCACTGATCCTCTTTCTTGATATCTCATGCTTGATATTATATTCTGTGTACAATGCAGATGTTCTGTAGCATGTTCATTATTAATGACTGAAGTAACTTTTCATTATTTGCAGTTTCTGGCTTCTGCCATGACTTACCCATTACAAGTAGTATCAAACTGCATGGCAGTGTCTGGCAGTGGGTGAGTATTGTACAGATTGTCTTTTGTGTGTATGTTTCTATGTTTATTCTATATTCTGGCATTGTATATTGAAACCAAATTTTATATGAGTTCAAAACACTGTCAGTAATACCAGCATTGACTTTCCAGATTGACTGCAGGCTCCCCACCCAATATGCCAATCTTCAGTGGCTGGCTTGATTGCTACAGCCACTTGCGTCAGGTTCGAGGACTGAAACGAGGCTCCTCCATGCTGTGGCGGCCCTTCACAGGTGCTACTGTGATGATGGGTGGCAGCCTGGCCATCCCTACCTCATCCATGTTCTCACAACCATCTCTTTCTTAAGTCCATTCAAAGACTTGATTTTAGGTAATCTATGCTGCCAATTCATTGGGTATTTTGTTGTATAACAACATTTTGCAGAACCTTTTTTAAGTTAAGACTCATTTACCAGGGAAACAATATCTACATATTTCATCAAGTTTATTCATATCAGGAAAAATATACAGGAGTGTCAGTTCACTAGATTAACATTAAAAACAAAGTATATTTATCCTTTGAAAATATGCTAATTCCTTGCAAATAGGTCTTTTGTTGAGTCACTTTACTATGGTTTGAATAGTCAAGATACCCATATGAGATAATTATGCCAGAGAAACCTGCAGCACTTAGACATCTTTTACACAAGGGTGTAACTAAATGCAAAGTGATACTATGCTTTATAGCAGTGTTAGTGGGACCCCAGAAAAGTAATGACTTTGCATGGAATGTTTGTATGAGTTTTAAGTGATATACATTAGCATTAGGAAGTAAGCTACCAAAGTGAATAATTACATGTACATAGCATATAAAAGTGTGATTGAGCTGTAATAATACCAGTAAATTTGAAAAACCATGCAAACCTTCTTCACAAACTTTAGCAATAATGAGGTATTCATAATGGCAGTTTACCTAGTCATATATTTATATATGTGGAAGTAATAATGGAGGAAGAGATAGGAAACATAAGTAGAATACAAAATTAAACCTAGGACTTCCATAAGAAGAAAAAAACTAAGTATATTCCACTGATTTTTTAATTATTTTGTGTTTTGCAAAAACTGTTATGTGAAGCTTAGAGTAGGTTTGAAAGTTTATTCCATGAGGCAGCGTATCTCATCAGGTTAAGGTGAGTAGTCTCTTCATGATTGTGTTTGGAGAATTCCCATATTTCATCTGTAACATCGCAGTAGTCCATTTGTATAATACATCTCAGTAGTTCATTTCTGCAACACAAGTATGTGATTAGTTTCTTCATGTAAAGGGCTTTTTCAATGTGTCTGTGGAAAAGTTGTGAACAGTCTGCTCACATACATCAAATCTTACATTATTTTAATTTAGTATTCCCACAAGGAAATGTTTGACATGAAACAGCTAACCTTCACTTAACCTGGTAGCTGCGGGGGTCATGTTTCTTTGGTTAGGTTAGGTTAAAGGCCCCTCTAAGTTAAATAATGAGAATCATCACTCACGCAAACCATTTCATAATATGTATCAACGCATTTGTGATCAGTTTATGTATCATCTATTTTGGGGAGGGTTTATATCATGGCAAAAATGTGGCCCGTCGCTGGTACACGGTAAAACCACAAATTTGGCCCGTCACTGCTACCGGGTTAAAACCTTAAAATATTCAAGGCAGCCAAGTGAGAGCACCTTTTGCATCATGAGTAATAATCTTCACTAAACTAAGCAAACTTTTAGCACAGGATGCATGCAACAGCACCTTGGCAGAATGGCACACAGTGGGCATCTAAAAAACGTTTGGTTATGGCCCAAGTGCAATTTTGCCAAAAGTGTTAAAGTGACCTAAAACATGAGCATACTAATAGAAAAGCAATCAGCATCGTCACAATCAAATACTCTGCCCACATATCCACCAAGCCAAGTATTTGGATCAGCGAGTACGTAGTACTTAAAATGTGATCTTGCCCAACCTTAGTATCCATGCCTGGGCCACAGGATCTGACTCACTCTCGCTCAGTTTTCCATTGCATCTCCGCTTCAAAGTCTCGCATATGTTGTCTGCCTACACACCTGTACCCTACCTAGCTCCATATATCTTAGCTTTACACTTTTTTAAGTACACTTTAATATATCATATTCAGCATCAAAAGCATCTCCAGCAGGAAGGGGAATGAAGTTGAAGAGCTTTTAATTTGGACATTTTTAATTTTTATGCATATCAAGGAAACAAGGGCTCTGCATGACTGAATATTGAATAACTTGGCAAGGAAGAGTCCCTATCATGTTGTGTTTTATAGGTACTCTTTTAAGATGGCATCAGAGATAAATGAATAATCTAAACTAGGGGAGATTGTGGCCATGTGATCAGCTCATGGACGTGGTGATCCGGAGGACCTGGGTTTCAAAAATCACTGAAAGAAGCCAACAATATTCAATCATCAAGTGGCACAAGATTATCCACATGCTGCAGATTTTCAGTGAACCTTACTTCAGTGGAGCACCAGAGGGCAGCATGGGCCAAGCATTCTCTTACACCCTCTCTATACCCCCCTTAACCCCCTTGCACACTCCTACACCTCCTTATGCCCTTCCTACACACACTTCACAATCTTATACCCTCCCTACATCCCCCACACCCTCTCACCCCCCACACCCTCTTTCACCCCCCACACCCTCTTTCACCCCCACACCCTCTTTCACCCCCCACACCCTCTTTCACCCCCCACCCTCTTTCACCCCCTACACCTTACACCTCCCTACACCCCATTTAATCCCCTTACATGATCTTTCATCCATGCCCTCCCTACATCCTCTTACACCCTCCTTACCCATACACACCCCTTTACACCTCTTCACCCCCTACACCCTGCTGCACCCCTCTCCACCCTTCCAATACCATCTTATGCCCTCCCTTCACCCCCTTACACCCTCCCCACACCCTCTTTCGATAATAGTCTTTAAAAGCAATAACAAATCTGCTACATACTTTCCAACAATAGAACAATACAGTCCAAGCCAAGGTCAGCATTCAAACAATTCCCTAACATTAAGCAGGCCCACCTTTGAAAGGAAAGCAGAAAATCAAGAAACCTGCTCATTTTATGCATTGGTATTATAGCACATTAAAATTATAATATTAGTTTGCACCCTTAAATTGTTCCACAGCACCAAATTATTTAGAAATTTGATTGAGCGGACTCTTCTTTCCATCAGTATTTTAACCCTTTCGATATGGTGACGCCTATGTCTGCGTCACCGTATTGAAAGGGTTAATCATTCGATGTTGTGGCACAATTTAAGGGTAGTAAAAGAGCATCAGCAAATCGGGACAAAGTGGTGATATTAGTATTGTTGTAGTAGCAGCTATAAGTAGCTAGTTGTTGCAAAGTGTTACATAAATCAGTAGCAGACATTTTAACTGCCAATGACTCATGACTACAATTTTGTTTGTGATTCAGGATAGCTTGTTTGAGCTATTTTATTGAGAAATTATGAAACCATTGTAATTATGAGCAGCCACATGGAAAGAACTTGCAAATATCATGAACACCAATCTCAACTAATAATGTATGATATCATCTTCAGCTATTCATTTATAAAAGTATGAACGGTCTGAAATTATTATAACTACCACCGAGATTTGTACTGCCAATGCATCTCTACCATTGATCATCAGAACATATATCTTACCTTGAGTTGTGATAATAGCTGCAGGTACACACAGACACACACCTCCACACCTTCAGGGCTCGAGCTAAAATGGTTGTGAAAGCCCAACGGCCACTGGTGCTAATAGTCCCCCTCTCCCATCTCTCCCTCTCCCCTATTCTTCCTTCTTTATTCCCTTTTCCTTCCTCCCTCTCATCTTTTGCTCACCACTGTTACCTTCTTGTTAGCTTGTTACACAAGAAGGTCTAATGAAGGACATGTATAGTGTAGCCTACATGTGAATGTGGGTGTGATAGATAACAAGGTAAGTACATACAAGGGAACAATCGAGAAAGTGGTGTAATGAGCTCTCGCCGAAAGTACCATTTCAGGAGTACTGCCAAGGATCTCGGCTGCCAACGTATTTTACAATGAGGCCTCCAGTCTTAATAACCACCACAGGACTCTTTGCAGGCAGCATGACCACTTAACTCTTCAGATAATTTCTACGACCAGGATAGTCTGTTCCAAAGGGATGCCATGCATTTATCCTCGGTTCGAGCAGCTAGGATAGAAAGGCTTTTAAATAAAGCAGTGTGCGACTCTGGACCACAAAACTGTTTTCTTCCTTGTTATGCGGTAAATAAATCGTAAAACTCCCTGTACCACTCATCACCTATATTACTAGAGTAAAATACAAAGATAACTAAATATTTGAGAGGTGATTTGGTCATGTTAATGTGAAAATGTGGAAGTGATTCTCTGAAGAGGGTGCAGGCAGTGGAAATGAGTTATTTGAGGAGTGCATGTGGTGTGAGTAGAATGAATGGAATGAGTAATGAAAGTGTGTGCGAGTGTTTTGGAATGTGTCACGGGAGTAAAGGGAAGAAGTGAAGTGACAGACTTTAAAGTGGTTTGGCCACATGGAGCGAATGGAGGAGAGTAAGATGACTAGAAGGGTGTATGTGAGTGAAATAGAGGGAGGGAATGCAAGAGGATGACCTCCAGTGAAATGGAGAAATAGGGTGCAAGAGTACGTTAGGGAGAGGGGGGAAAGATCTTCAAGAAACTTTGAGCAGGCAAGGATAGTGTGTCTGGACAGAGAAAGTTGGAAACTCTTCTGCCGTGGCCATCCCCTGGTGGGAGCTCCTAGGAACAGGCATTGATAAAATGATGATGATGGGTGTGAGCAAGTAAAAAAGAGGGACAGGAGGTGGTAGAGAGACCTCCAGATAGGTGGATCAACAGTTTTGAGGAATATTTGAAGGAGAGATGTGGGATTGTGTGAATGTTGCAAGAAGGAAGTTTATTAGCAGGGAGAACTGGAGACTTGCCATGGCCACTCTCTTAGGGTGAGTTTCCTGAGGAAACAGGGTGTCAGAGCTATAAGTAGATAGACAAAAGAAGTTAAATATATTATTGGTGCATTATCTCAGCAATATATCAAGGTGAAAAAATATGGTACATTCCATGCATCCATGTTTATTTATGTGAATAAACAAAACTTATGATAAATATACTGTGCTTAATACCCTCAATGCCAGCTGGCTGACATGGGAGGCACTGAAAGATATGAATCTTGATAACTCATTCTTTATTGCCACCTCTTTATCATTTGAGTAATGTGTTTAATGGCTATCTAAATTTCTATGGAACATGGCATAGGGTCCAGCAAACACAAGGCCAGAAAAGAAACCTTTGGCAGTGGGCATGCCTTGGTTTGATTGGATACCTTGTGCTTGCTGTCACTTGATCCCTGCGTCATTCCTCACCGGCTCAATTTTAGAGCACTATAGATGTTGGCAGCAACAAGATCACACAGTTGCAGATGAGGATATATCATTATGATTAACGATAATAATAATAATAGTAATAATAATAAATAAAATTCAATAATGGAGTGCCCATCCCAGTTAAAAAAGGATAGCTATGAAAGCTCATAAAATGTACCACAGCCAATCAAAGTAAATTAATGACATTTATTATTTAAAGCAGAGGTGAACTTTGGTTCAAGGTACTATGACTTATTCTCAGGAAGGATGATGGTCACATAGTAAATCAGCAAACATAAGTCTGACATTGATTGATTGATTGATTGATTGATTGATTGATTGATTGTTTATTGTTGCAAGTAAAACAACAAAGGAGAAGGGAGGACATTAAGAAGCCTGCCAAGCCATGGATATTTTCCTTAACATGCCTGGTAGAATTTATCATTGTGTTAGTAAATCACAGAATGATTTCAAGTTCCATTATTATTATTATTTATTTTTTTCAGATTACTGCAATACATATGTTGCTCATGTTTCTAGGCACATCATATCAGAATGAACTGGTGTGCCATTCATGACAAAGTGCATTTTTTATTAGTGTATCTTGTTACATAATAAAATTTTATATTTTGATATTCAATTGTCTTTCAGTAGAAATTAGAGACACTTCGATGGTAACATTTTTCAGAAATTAATTCATATATTGATAAAACACATGCACTCTCCTTTACCTGACCATACCCAAGGATAGACATGTATAAACAGTACTAAACCAATATTCAGTATGGTGAGCTTCAGATATGAATGTGACTGCAGAATGATTAGTTTAATATCTGACTGTTCTAGATAAAACTATCACCATAAGATAATGATAGCATGATACTTTCCACCCTCCAAATATATCTATGGGTGATTACATCACAAATCTGGCAAAGAGGTAATCCTGCAAAGTAATATTCCAACTATGTAATTTTCCTGCAAATATTACTGGTTGCCATTGACTTACATCATGAGAAAAGGTGTAGTGTGAAATACAGCACAAACAATGCTGGCAGCATGTGATAAATCTATTTTTCTAATAATGACATGATTCGCATAAATAAAAAAATAAAAAACATGCATGTTCAAACAATTCTTGTGATGTGACACCATTGCTATGTGAAATCCAAAACAATTATGTCTCATGGATGCATGAACAATCAATCCCTTACATGTTCTTCCAGATCAAATACAAATTATACTGCAGTGATATAAATGGAGAAAAAAAGATGATAAATACTTTAAAATTCGTATTTTCACACGTTACCGTGTTTAAAATACTCGCAAAAAATCTTCAGTTCTTTAATGAAACCTTAAAAATATATAAAATATCTTGCATGTGTCTTCAGTTTAGTAAGGCAACTTTGTTTGTAGTTCTATGTTACAGTATTTCATATATGACAAAAAAAGTTTGTGTGTATAGCTACCCTTACAGATTTTCAATTGCAACAATTTTATGCTTCACAAGAATATTAAGATTTATTCTTATCAATATCATCTATAAAAGATTAGAAAAAAATGTATTCTACTTTTAGGAGTCCTATTAGCATTAAATATTTAAACGTCTACGTAAAACAGGTTCAGTTTCGCTAAGTAAGAAGTAATTTATCTGAATTCCAAGGATTTTTTAGTACATCTCCATTTTGGCATGTTTCCTTCCAACTAAATCTTCCTTAAAGTTCACTGAGGCTGACTTCATAATACTTTGGTCTAGGATGATGCAGTCATGAGGTGATCTTGAAAACATTCACCAGAAGCTGCCTGATGCCTTGCCACCAGGTGGGTTGTTTACCTTTACTGATGGACGCTTAGGAGACTTGTCATTCACCTGGGAACCTGAAAATTCAATTGAAATTTCATTTTATGTTAACAGTGTAATGTCAAAACTGCTTTGCATTGCAAAAAAAAATTAAGTAAACTTACTCAAATTGAAACTTTACTTTAACACATCAAACTTGCTGTTTCTCTTTCACTTTTAGGCTACATTACAACCAAGTTCACAACCTGCAAACATACAAAACTTATCCAGAGAAGAATGCCTGATTTTATAATCCCATGAAAGCCTAATAGATAAATGAGAAGATTGTAGCTGCTTTGATACAGATGACTTTTGAAGTGAGCCCTTCACAAAAATGGGCACAATAGCTCGTTAATTTTAGCTCTCCACCCAACCTCTGGAGAAAATTGAGTTAACAATGGTAATAACTATTATCATTACTAACCCCATTACCAAAAGAGGAAAGGTGGACCCTCAAGTGTCACCATTATGAGCTTTAGCATAAAAGGTTTATTGTGAGCCCAGTCTTCAACCTCTCTGTCCTGTAGTAGAGGCTTTGTGTCCTTTTTCGTCACCTTTTAATGACATGCTGAAACCATGGGCATCTATTCTTAATTCTAAAATCCCATATATATGCAGTGAGTTTTCACAGTACTTCATCTAAGTTGTTAATTTATTGGTTGTTACATTAGGATGACTATTTTGCTTACCATTAATTTTGCAAAGTGTACAATTAGCTTGGCAACATGGATGTGAAATTTAGCTTCTATCAGAGGGAATAAATGTTAATGATTGTTAAGTAGCAACTCTTACAGAACCCATTCAATGCATATGGGTTTCATTAAAAAAAAAATCAGTTCACAAAACAAGTTTTCTTTCAACATCATTTTGAAATATAAATCTACATATTCAACTCAATACGTTGATGATATTTGACAAATCCTTATTTTATGTAGCCCGATCAGGCTGTGCCAAATCAAACCAATCCCAAACTAGCAGTACATTTCACCACATACAGCCAGACAGTCTGGTGAAAAGCGTTCAGTAAGAAGAATATCATAAGCATGCGACCTCCATCATGCAAGTATAGTTTCAACTGTAAGCAAAAGCCACATATACTTGAGCTTGCTGACTGTTATTACTTTATTACCAGCATTATGATGAAATACATAACATGCTATATTAGGCACTGGCACTCACATCTTCAAAGTATGAATTTAGTCACATTTTACTAAGCTGAGAATCTGCTTCATTTTCTATTTCTTTGAAAAAATGCACAAATATATGTGGTATACATTAAGTCTACCAAAATACTTGTAACAAATATTCCAGCAAAATAACTGATTTGGCTAATGTACAGACATGCAACCTTTTCTTCAACTATGGGGAAGAAAATACATGCATTTTTGATAAAGAGCAATTCTTAGGTTAATCATTAATTCACATATCTAGTCATTGGTGTGTGTGTGTGTGTGTGTGTGTGTGTGTTACCTAATTTTTTTAACTAGTATTTTCACAGGATTGAGCAGGCTCATATTAACCCGATTTTTAAACCATTTTGTCATACAACTCTTTAAATCTGTGTTCGCGTGTGTGTGTGTGTGTGTGTTTATTTATTATAGTTGTATTTACCTAACTACAGGAAGGGATCTACACTCATATGGTCCTGTCTAAAAACCTCAATTCATCAAATATAGCTTTAATTTTATGAATATTTTTGGCTTGAATCATCTTGAGGAATTCCAGATGTCAGTATATCCATAAGAAAGCAATGTTTCTTGATATCCCTCAGGCACCTTGTCTTCCTCAAATTTGTCTGAATCTTCCATTTGCAGGGGTCTCACTTCAATTATCAGCTCCACAAACCTCTCTTCCATTGTCAAGACTGACTGGCAGCTGCTCATTATCTAATACATTCCTTATCTCCTCTTTTATCTCTTCCTCCATATTTAGTCTCAGTACCTGATTTTTTGTTATTATTTAAATTCTAATGTCTATAAAATAATATTTGGTTTTGCTTTAAACTCAAGCACAATATTCTTTTCAAGCTCCTTTCTATGTATTTTAACAAATATATTTCTTAACTTCTTGAAGTATCCTTGTTTCCTAATGCCGTATCCCCTTCTCTCTTTACTCCAAGCATAATGTCTTAGGCATGTCCTTTCACTTCTAGCAATAAACCAATATTTTCCCTTTACTAGATCCTCTGAAAATTTTGGTGAATACCAACCAATTGCCCAACTATGAGGTTTTAAAAATATGTATATATTATGCACATTACCTGTTGTCATAATTTTACACCAGTCAATATATCCAAATGTTCCCTTAAGGCATTGAAGTTAGCTTTTCCATTGCTGTATTTGTCTTTTTCCGTGCTTCAACTCTTTTTTTCCATTTCCTCCCTACAGTCTCAATTTCAATTATTATATGATTACTTATTTCTGGACTCTTTGTAAAAACCAAGTCCATTCTACATGGTTAATCCTCTCAAATTCTTGTTGTGCCTTCATTGTGCCATCATATTCACCATTACAAATTATATCAACTTGTTCTTCAAAGATTCTTCCTACTGTATCCAAAGTTTCCTTGTCAACTTCTATGCAATTAAAATCTCCTGCTACTGTGTGTGTACATATCAATCTTTCTATATCTATTTATCTATAAATATAGGTGTGTGAGTTTGTATGAGTGTATGCATGGATATATACATGTATGTAAAATTAAGAGCTTATTTTCCATATGGCTAAATAAATTTACTAAAGTATTTTTTCAACATATTTGTAAGCCTTTACAGTCCTCTCTTGAGTACAGTCCAAGTCATAGTTTGAATAAGTTTGAGGGCTATGGATTCTGTATCGCATATAACTGCTCAATATCAGTTCCCTGTTCATGAATAAAGGATGAGATTACTATCTTTTTTACTATGATGGCTGAATGGGATGTGACTGACACTTCTCAATAGCTGTATAAATGGCATGATACCACTGCATAATTCAAAATATACTTTTTATGTATTGAACAGTCATGTCAACAAAAGATCTTTCCCAAGTTGATACCATTCAATATACATTTGGACATTTCTTTAGTATTATAAAGTGTTTTCATTACCATCATTGTCTATTCCCTTATGAAGGCTAGAATTAATATACAACTAGAATACACCTTCATCACAGAAATGTGGATAAAGAGTAGAATTCTACATTTTTCCCATTGGTATGATAAGGTTTGCTAATACTATGCAATGCAAATCTATACCTTAACAGAGGAATATTTTGTATTGAACTGCCAAAATCACTGAAGACTGTTAATCATTGGACCCAAGTTATTTGGGAAGATACCAATTGTGCACTGCCACAGCTGCCTCAAAAACAAAGAGAGGACCTTGGGGACCTTCTCCTTTGGGGTCCAAGGATCCCAGAGGCTTTGCTTTGCATCCATCATAGGCAGCAGGCTCACCTGATGGTCATGCCTGTTGTATGGTTGAGCTCCCAAGTAGAGTTAGATTAGTGTCACAATCAGAGCCTCTTCCCTGACCTTTACCTTTCATTTGTTTTGGTGTGGAGGAATTGTAGGACCCCCACCCCCCCAACCACTAGATAAGGGATGGACTGGCTGCTAACCATGGGCATGGACAAAACCCTTCAGAGAATAGTGTTTCCCAACCACCCTAGGAAAAAATTCTTAAATTCAATACAAAATCTAATTCATTCACTGAACACTTTTAAGTTTTGGTAAATTAATCAATTTGCAACAGAAATTTCATAGCCTCAAAATATTGATTCAAGAGAGGATTGCAGTACAGGTGACTCCCCACCTTTGTGGAACACACATTAGCAGAACCCACATTTGTGGATTGGCAAACTCATGGATTTTTCATAGAAGTAAATGGTTTTCCCAGCAGTAAAATCACAAAATTAGTTGCAGCATCAGTAGTTTCCCATGCAACAGCAAGCTCAAGATTGTCAGTCCAGCCTTTCCCCGCTGCACCCCTGCGCTACTAGCCCACACCCTTGTCTTGCTCTCAGTGCTACACAGCCACTTATGATCCTAAGATATTTTTACAAATTTTTAGTGTTCTCACACTTGCTAAGGTAAGAGTGAGTGATATTTCATTGCTGCACTGTACCAAAGAGGTAATATATGCAGTTTTTTGAGATTTAGTGGGGTGTCTTGATTATTTGTGGAAAATCTACATTTGCAATAGTCTGTGTTCCCTAACCCACAAATGTTGGGGGTCACCTGTACTATAATTAGCATCTATTTTCTTTCCAAGGAACTCTATTGTGTAAAGCTTAAAGGCCTGTGTATTATGCATCATATGCTTGATATAGTTCCTGAATTATAAATAATACCCAGAGATGAGCCATTGTGTGGAGACAACAGTCTGATGCTTGTCCGAGGTCTGATATCATCGTTTATCTGTCGACCTAAAATTGTTATAAGAACAGATCCTAGAAAGAGGTTACTAGACTTAAATAGCTTTGTTTGACTACATCTATGTGGTACAAAAATTAAGAAATAAAATCAATACGAATAATATAAGTAATTTCAGCAAAATTTAGAGCTTCCTTTTCAAGACTACTCCATCATGGGTTGAGGCATAACTCATCTTGTGAGAAAACCATCTGGCATCAGCAAAATAATCATTCATGCAGAAGTAATGAGAGGCAGTTGATAAACCAAAAGTAACTGAAAGATTCAACAAAGGAAGCACAACTCCACAGGAAATATGTACCACTGCTGTAATTTTCTTGCATTCCTTCGAATGTCTTCCAAATGGATATTGTTTTACTGAGCTTTTACTCTTTCACCTATACAAACATTTTAAAGTAATGTGAAACCTGCAATCTTTTCTATATTCTATCTTGATATCACACCACATATGTATACTTATTCCATTATATTGTATTTCTTTTATGTGCAGCATATTTATGTGCATTAATAAATAAATCAAATACCTCTCCATGTAATACTGTATCCAAATGTCTTACACTGATAAACAGTGATTCAATTTACTCTTCAAAATGTTAATAGTGAAATAGACATAAGATTCTATCAAGCAGAAACTTATCACTCTAAAACAGATGAAAGTACAGCACATAACTGTGATCATACACAGGAATATGAAACACTAAAATCATCAACCATCATTTTCCACTGTAAAAAATAAATAAATAAATAAATAAAAAAATAAAAAAGTGATTACATAGAGAAAAAAGGTTAGAGAGTATATAAGTACTGTAACAAATGGCTTCGGATGAATTCATATACTGAAGACATTCCCTCAGAAGGAGAGATCATGAAGTAATTTCATTAACCAATTTGCAGCTGTATATAATTTTTTGGGTGGTATGCATCCTGAAAAAGCCACATAATCATGCCTATTTATGCAGGGTAGTACACAGTACTTCCAAGCTCACACAAAAATGTTAGTAATCAATGGGAGGGAATCACCATTCAGATTACAATACAGACATTTACTGTGAAAAAGATTATAGGAAATTGGAAGGTTGAACCCACTACAAAGACAAATCAAGCTCAAGAAGTCGTATAGTTACAATCTCTGCTTACAAGGGGGAACACACAGAGCACCATTCATCCATCTTCATAATGCAACCAGGGAATTTTCATGCTGATATAAATTTTACTCTAGGGAATTTTTGAAAGGAAATATTGTAAAAATAGATGTCTCCAGGGATAAAGATCAATTCTGAGGTTATGTTAGACCCAATATTTAACAAGGAATACCCATAACCCACTACTAGATAAAGCAGGATAAGAAAATGCTTTAGAACTTGATGCTGTGTACCAAACACATAAGCTTTAACAAAAATAATCCCATCGACTTATCAAGAAAATATAACCTGATAAATATCTGATAGATTGAATTGTATCAGATGAAATATTGTTAGTAAGCAGCATCAAGACATAAAGCACATTCTGGATGTTAGTCAAGGCAGCAAGCTAACCCGAAACGTGGAAGCTTGAATCATGGAGGTTGAGCCCTCCACATCTAGTCGGACCTCGAGTGTAAAACTCCTGACTGGTTGGGATGATGCTGCTCTCCCCAGCTTGTGTGAGTCCCTGATTATTCAGCTGAGTCACTGGCCCATCATATGCTGCACGTTCAACCTGAGGATTGAAATTACTACTAGAGTTTGTCTCTAAGATTTCTTGCTTATAAAAGGAGATAAATCTACAGATTTATGTAGAAAAAATTATTATGGTGGGATGATGCAATATTTATATAAAGCCTGTGAAATAACTATAAACATCATGACTTAATTTTGAAAAGACAAAGACAGAGAGAAGAGTTTATGAGTAGGGGACAGTATGGGCTAAATACCTGAATATTTTTCCTCTATAGTCACTTCCAATGTACATATATATGAATATGCAAATACAAGTCATACCTTTTGTGGAGCATTTGCCATGTCTCTTTCTTGTACTCTACCAAATACATAAGGGCTGTGACTTGGGGTAGGTACAAACTTGCCCATGCCAGACACTGCTCGAACATTTCCTTCCTCCACCACCACACGTCCATGGCATATAACATAATCAGCAATGCCATGTACTTCCATACCCTGAAAATACATAATTGTATGATTTCAAGCTTATCATCATTATTTTTCATTCCACACATCTTCCTGCCTCTTCTTCTAGCCTTTCTTTCTTAAAAAGAAAATTTTGTGTCAACTCCAACTTCCCGACACAATTTCCATCATAGCTTCCTACAACAATTAAGGTACCTGCAGAAAAGTGAGCAAATAATGATTAATGAAAATCCTTGAGTTTCAAAACCATTAGGAAAGGATTTATAATCAAAGCAACCCAAAATAAGCTAAATTGCTTAGATACATACAGATTCTCTCCATGCTTTCCCATGAAGTAGTGTCTTTGACCACTTGTTTTTATTTGTTATGTTACACTTCAAAACATATATGATATATACTCATGATTTACTAACACTTGCTAAACATTGGGGCAAAACTAAAATTAGGCTAAATATATTAGGTCCAAAACTTCTGCTTCATAGCATGTCTGCTAATTTATAAGTTTATTTTATATAGTGTTCTATGAGGCTGAAGATTATACAAGCTGTAATATGAATGCAAGCATGCACCATTAATTCAGTTACCTCAAAAATGTTAAAGTCTACAGCTTGGTAATGAGTCTTTGCAGAAATAGTTCTGGTGGCATGAGGGTTCCAGACCACAATGTCAGCATCAGATCCAACAGCAATGCGGCCCTGCAGCAAAAGAAGAAGAGATAACACAGTTCAGCACCATGAGTCACATCAGCCAGTGCCTTAAATCAACTCCTAAACCTAGGTCTAAGAAACAGACCAAAATATAAAGTAATAAAAACCCTAAAGATGTTTAGACTGTCTGCCATGATACACATCTTGGTAATGCACATCACTAGAGTTCTTCATTCCCCCTTAAAAAAAAAAAGATAGCATCCTTTTGATAACTGCAACATCTCTTTAACTACAGAAAAATCTGTCTGTTGCAATTTCTTGAAACAATTCAATCATAACCAATCACAATTAAAATTATTTTTTTTAGAAATGTTACCAGGATCCCCATGCTCAACACTAAATGGAAAGAGGAGAACTCTGAAAATGGAATAGGATGTATATGACAGACTGAATTAGTCGTATAGAGATTTACAATGTGCAGAGCTGATCTGATATTGTATAAATACATAGCAAAACTGTGAAGTAAGTGATGTCATGGGGTTAGACATGTGATATTCAAGAGGCCATGGTATGAAAAACTGTTAGAGAACAATAGATGCACAGATGAATGAGTACATCAAAAAGTATATATTGTAATATGATATTTAGCAGAAGGATGAACTTTTAACTTTAAAGTTATTAACATAATGCAGGTCTGCAATGTAAAACAAAACAGTATATACATTATCTCACTGTATTTGTTAACTAATGGCATGGTTTAGGAGTTCAGCAGTACGTACAATATGGTGCTATGAAAGAACGTGTGGCATTTCATAGAGAGGATTCTGTGCCTCTATCAATACTTACAAATTTCTGGAATCTGTCTAGATCTTCACCGACTTATGGCAGGTTAAGGAAAGGTGTGTTATGAGGCTGATGATGACAAATACAAAATAATTATACAGCTATCTGGCAAAGCTATTCAATGTAGAAATCAAATCCTTTAGAAGGATTCATTATTTCTCAAACAAATTAGCACACTAATAAGAACAGTCTACAAACCTTCTTAGGATAAATGTTGAATATCTTGGCAGCATTAGTTGAGGTTACAGCAACAAACCTGCAGGGGTCCATCTTTCCCGACACCACACCTTTTTCCCAGATCACTGACATGCGATCCTCAACACCATTCACACCGTTGGGTATCTTGGTGAAGTCATCCTTTCCAAGTGCCTTCTGTGAAGCTGAGAAAGTGCAGTTGTCTGTGCCTGTTGTCTGTAAGTCACCACTGCAAGATAAGAAAGTATATTTAGTGATTTACATGAGAGAAATAATAAACATAATATCCCAAACACTTTTTGAGGCAAAAAATAAGGTACCAATTTCATGCCAAATAAGTAACTAATTATGGAAAAAAATTCTCCAAACCTCTACTTAAAGGGGATCTGTTAGTCTAAAGATTTCAATCAGGCTTTGTCACCTTCAAACTGAAACTTTCTCCTACTTGTCATCTTTTTTATGCAAGTGGAGACTGATTTAATTGTATACAAGGAATTAAAATTCTGTAATTACTAATGTTTCGTGCTGGAATATATGGGAGATTTCCTCGCCATAGCCAGTCTTCATTCCTTAATAAAGTCTCTAAACTAAAGTCCACCCTCTTAAAATGGAAAACCTGAGGTAGAGCATCATAGTGTGCCATTACAAGGAAAATAAAAAGAAGGGCAGCCACTGGGGTAACATTTTTAGAACGAAGTTGTTCCAAATAAGTGTAGATATCTAAAACCACAATAGTGAGAAATGTATTAATAGCATTAGGTGCTAACATTGAAATGCCAAAATTTTCTCTTTACTACACTCCCACACAACCACTGCGTGTAACAAAACACACGAGAAATTAATCCAGACAAGGAAAGGTTTGGCGGTGCCGGGGATCGAACCCGCGACCAGCGAGACGGGAGAGCTACTCCTTAACCAGTCGGCCCAAGAAGTACCCCCCTGGTAGAGGGAGTTATGGGAGGCTCACCTATCAGGCTAGTTGATGCACTACAACATGATAAGCATCATTATAACAATATTGGAATTTGATAGGATGAGAAAATGTCCAACCATGCAAAGTATCACTTTAAAGAGCAACAGTTTTTTTGAGGTGATACATAAAAGAAAAGAAAAATTTGTGGTAGAAACTAGTAACACATAATAGTTAAAATGCATAAAATTGAACTGAGTAAAATGAATCATTCATTGAGAGCAGGCCATCATAAGAATCAACTAATATGCAACATGAAACTATCAATATTACAGATACCATTACAAGTTTTATGGTGGAAGAATAGTGTACTAGAACTATATTAAACTATAATGAGAAGTTTGACTCATGAAAGGCTGTACCTGATGGCTCTATATGTGCAACCCTTTCGGTGTTTTGACCCTATGTAGCAGGGTGAAAAACTGATGTCTATGTTGAGACCAATACTAAGAGATAACAGCCTTTAACTCTGCCCTGTTTAACTGCTGTCTGAATGAAGCCACTCAGTACACAGCAAAGTATAAAAAGGTAATTTCTAGAAAACTAGAGACATGGGCCCCATTATAGGGTCAGCAAAGTATGGCAGTAATAAAAACTAATCATAGCCACCATCATCACCTACCACATTTCCCTACATCCCTCTTAGCCCTCTCTTGTAGCACAAAGGTAAATATGGAGACATGTATTCTTGATCCTCATTTAACAGGACAGAAACTAATGAATAACCAAAATAGGTTTCATGTCTCCTGAAAGCATGCATTTTCTTTCAGATAGCTTTTAATGATTAATAGATAAGATTAATATATCACTGTGTCATCCAATTTATTATAAAGACAATAATAAATATGTGGAGATTGGACAAGCAAGTTGGAGCACTACATAAATTGTAAGTGGATGTAGAAAACTGAACTGACACAAGGTGAAAATGCCTATTGGAGTCTTGATATTTTGTTGGCATAAATAAACAATTTGATTTTTATATTTCAGATAGGAAATATTATATCTAACCTACATGCCCTTATGCATGGTGATGCTATAAACCCAATGTACACCGAAAGGGATGAAGTAATAAAATCTAATCCATTCTACACTTATTCTTGAAGGGAAAAACTGTACATGCAGTAATTTACACTTAAACTGCTGTCACACTAACTATTGTTATAATCATATGACCCAGTTTCCTGCACATTCAGGATGAAGGTCAAAGCTTCAACAACAAGAAAAAATTTAAAGTCATTCAGTGATACATTGCTCACTCAGGTACTGTTAGCCAAGCCCCTGACATGAGCAACAATCAAAACAGTCATTGACACCAGAACTGACGATGTTTCAGAGCCCATTTGATGTCTTCTGATGGGTGCTTGTAAAATGAAACCAAATTAAAATAAGCGAATAAATAAAAAGTGGAAAGAAGTTGGATGCAAATAACAAGTGAGCCCTCGTAGTGTTTGCTGGTATTTGATATAACTAAATCGGTGCAATTGAATCTAAAAGGGGGCTTGTATGAGTCAACAGGCAAAACAAGGCCAAAACAACTCAAGACAGTATTTATATAATACGTATTGCAATCTTACACATCCAACAACTCCATCAGAGAGCTGGGGGTACTAGGGTCATTACGAAGTGGGGGAGACAAGACATGGCTGGCTGCATGTTGCCAGCAGGGGTTGTAGTAGTGAGAACCATCAGTGCCCAAAGCTGCAGCAATGGTCTCCCCCCATACAAGATTGCCTCTTCGGCGATGTGCCCCTAAAGCTGAGGCGGCTGATTTACTCATAATTTTGCAAATGTAAAGAGGACATCCAATCTGAAATAAACTTCATCTAGTAGAGATTGTTTATTAAAGTTTTCTGTGATCTGAGCAAAGAAAAAGGTAAAAATATATAATGACTGAAGAGATAGACATTCAGCAGAACACACACACACACACACACACACACACACACACACACACGCATGAAGAAACTGACCATGTTGGTGATTCAACCAAAATTAGAATATTCAGAAGTGGTGTGGTCTCCACACAGAAGGAAATATATTTGGAAAGCAGTAAGAATCCAGAGAACAGCAACAAAAGTGATGCCTAATTTGAGAGACGTGACATGAGGAGAGTCTGGAAGGATTGGGTTTGCCCACCTTGGAGAATGGAAGAGAAAGAGATTTGACCGCAGTGTACAGGGCAAAGGAAATAGAAACGATCGACAGGGAAAACCTGTTTCTATGGGACCCTACAAATACAAGAGGTCAAAGGAAAAAATAGGGAAGACAATGTGCCTGAGAGATATCAGGAAACAGCTTTCCTCATAGATGCATTGACACCTGGAATGACCTTGAAAAGTAGATTGGTCAAGCAGTTACAATGGTTTACGATTCTCCTTATATACAAAACGGAACAAGTAAATATGGGAGGGGCAGGACAGAGAGGGATGGGTAAGTCCGTCAGGTCAAGGGGAGGGAAGTGAGGTCACCACCCCACCCCAACGCTGCGACTGACAGATGGGGGGAATAAGGGGGCAGGAAGATCCCCTAATCACTATACCTACTTCTGCTCTTCCCGCCCCCTTATTCCCCCCAACTGTCAGTCGCAGCGTTGGGGCGGGGTGGTGACCTCACTTCCCTCCCCTTGACCTGACGGACTTACCCATCCCTCTCTTTCCTGACTCTCCCATATTTACTCGTTCCGTTTTGTATATAAGGAGAATTATAAACCATTGTAACTACTTCTACTCTTCCTTTACACCACTGTAGATAGGTCAAGCCTATTCATAAGTTTTATTTAAAGATACTGGTTCAAGCAATGCATCATGTGTGAAAAATTAATGCATTTTTGTGCTAGTCAATGGAGTGCTGTGTGTGTAAATCTTATACATATATTTTCCATGCAATTTCCCACCACTGCTTGGGCTGTAGGTGAATAGGAGGTGCCCTACTCCATCTTAAGATGACTCAGAAAAGTTTTTCAAGCCTATCAGTGTGTGTCTGGCCCCATGTAGCAGTGCAGTGAGGCTCGTGATGGAGGACGCTTCTGGAGAGGTAGTTAGGTTGTATGAGAGGCTTTGGGAGTTCAGGGGGGAGGTGGGACTTTAGGTTTGTAGGGAAGCATTATTTTCACAATGCCACATCAATGAAAGGTGTAATAAAGTATGGAGGTAATGAAAGAACTGGAAATGCATGTGACAACATCATAAGCATGGGTAGGGGGCTGAGGTAGTTGTCTGTGGGGAGATGTGTGCTACAAAGGTGTAGGGGTGTCTGGTGAGTGCTAATGATTGGGGATGGGGGTATTATCATATATTTGCATCACCGGATGATGTAACCATGGTTACAGCTTATGAGACAGCGATCACCATCTGCTGTAGGAAGGATGGAGGCCAGTAAAGAAATTTATGGCAGATGTGAATCAACTGATTGTTAATTTTCTACTTTGAGGTTAATTACTAACTGCTTATGCAAAAAAAAAAAAAATAAATAAATAAATAAATAAATAAAAAATAAAAATAAAAACCTGATGCCACCAAAACCATCTTATCTTTGGGTAGTCGACGCTGTATGGGTTAAAAAGCAGAACACTAAAAGTTAGGTCAAACACTGTAAATGGTGATTCCCATACATGAGAGCTGGTTACCCCTTCAATTGTCATAATGACACGGAGATGATCTATTTATAAAAACTGCCTGTGACTGAAATTACTATCTTACCTTTTCCTGACACAAAGCAATATAATGAAAAGCACAAAAGATGCATTGTATAATTTTACATTATCACACAACTACTTTAAAATAGTGACTGCAGATGTGATTTTGACTTGGGTTTCAAAGATGAGAAATCCTGCACAGATAAATCAACTTTCAATGCAGTCACACAGGGGTCTAAACAGTAACAAATAAAGGAAGGAGAATGTTAAGAGGAAAAATCACAAAACATAAAAAAAACATACTTTGACAACAAATCCATAAGGTATGAGGGTGTCTGTGGGTCAGGTCTAAGAGGAGGGCCCATTACGTGTGCTGCTGCATGGCGCCAACACTTGTGCCAGTAGTGATTGCCATTTGTCCCGAGAGAGGCAGCAATGGGCTCACCGAACACAATATGGCCTTGCTTTCTTTTGCTGGAAACTACATCAGCAGCACTCTTTGACATAACATGCACTACATAAAGAGGGCAGCCAACCTAGGAATGAAAAAAAGAAAACAATATGGTAACTCAATAAAAGTGATTTTATCACGATAAAAAAAGCTGTGACTATGAGTTTTATAATGCTATTGATATCAGTATATCAAAATCAGTGGGTGCTGTGTGATTTTAATAAGTAGTCTTTTCTAAAAAAAAGTATACAGATAGTACTGTAGCAAACTGTGAGAAAATAATGCCACAAAAGAAAATTACAAAACATACAGAAAATTCTACAAAAACAACTTACACCTATGATGGCAATATATAACCTTTGCAATGTATTAAATGTATTAAATATAAGCAATAACATTTAAAGAGTGATAAGTGATACAGTACACACACACACACACACACACACACACACACACACATATATATATATATATATATATATATATATATATATATATATATATATATATATATATATATATATATATATATATATATATATATATATATATATATATATATATATATATATATATATATATATATATATATATATATATATATATATATATATATATACTCAAAAAGGGTCACTATGAGAGAAAATTGCAACCCCAAAGGCAAGAAATAAAGAAATGACAATTATTAATCCTGAATAAGTTGATAAGAGACTTTAGTACGTATCTAGATTTATCATAACATAGTGATGTCACCTCTACTTATGAAAGAATGTACCTATTGGCTGCAATGGAGAAGTCAGAATTGTTACTTATATAATTCTACCAAAAATTCCTAAATTTCTGGACATTCAGTTATTGCTAAAGACTCTGTAGGCCACTAAAGCAATTAATTTATTGCATAAGAGTTTCACCATCAAATAAGAACATGGGAACAACATTTTGAGATTTAAAAAATGTATCAGACATTATTTAAGTAATAAAAAATCCTGTTATCAGTCAATCAATTTTGGTAGTAAAAGTTGTGCTAAGCAGGACAAGTAAAATAGTTATATGACTGACATGACTGGAATGATGATAGCATATAAGA
This sequence comes from Eriocheir sinensis, assembly GCF_024679095.1. Taxonomy (NCBI): domain Eukaryota; kingdom Metazoa; phylum Arthropoda; class Malacostraca; order Decapoda; family Varunidae; genus Eriocheir; species Eriocheir sinensis. Next base: position 24,711,385 of record NC_066511.1, read on the forward strand.
AACAACTACACAACATATACATCAAATCCATTTCACGTTTACCAAAATGTAGCTAATACAAATTATGAATTCACTTATACTCTGATTGAAAACTATATTTTTTGCCACTATCTTGATTATAAACTTGTATATTTAATACATTCAGACATCTCTTCATGCTGCATTATTAAGAGCTACTAAAAATCAAACAGCTTTAAAATGAAAGTATTTGGACTTTTCTCACTTGAGTTAAAAAATATATTCGAGGAAAATATATTTTGAGACACACCAAGGAGACTGAGGTAGGTAGTTATTAAATTATTAGTTATTATTATGTCAGTTTCTTGCAATTATGATTGCACTTTTGTTTTTTAATCATAAGCTTTAAAAAGTTTAAAATTAGAACATAATAAAAACTGACCAGAAATAAAATCATTCAATGCAAATATCAGCAGCGATATCAGAAATAATAAAGGCGGCTTGTTAAACACTGAAGTGACACTGAAGTGGCCCTATTCAGCGACTTTACATAGAAAAGATATAAAGCATTCTTATTTCCTCCTGAAAAATACTGTATGTACCATCTACAGCAATAGTGCAAGTTGTTTAGTGTAAAGTCTAAGATACTCTTATTGCTATTCTAAGCATTAATTTAATATTTTTCATTTGAAGAGCATTTGGATTTTTCTGTGCCATTCTGAAAGCACAGCTCTATATTGAGTATCAAAAGCAAAAGTAATAAATCTAAATGGCAAAAATGAAAAGTTTGGATTTTTGCTATAACTTCACTTACTCAAAAAAACTCAAACAAAAACCAAAATTCACTTGAATAATTGTCCAAATGCTTCAACAATAACTTTATATGCTCTTGGACCACTATCTGTGTTGCTAATACACACAAGGTTTGGGAACTGCCAGCTAAACATACCTCAGTCTTTCCGTTTGTTTCTCTATTTCTCTGTTTCATTCGCTAGTTCAAATGTGATTTAAGGTATAAACTTATATATTAACATTTTGCATTTTAATAGGACAACACTTACTTGGTTGGCTAGGACACAGGCTCTGTTGGTGGCCTCTGCTTCAACCTCTTCTGGGCGGCTCATTTCATGTCCTTCAGGTCCAGTGATGCCCAATGACAACAGTTGTTTGGATTTCTGCAAAGTAAACATTAACAAAATTTATAAAGTAAATATTTATTGTTCAAACACGAAGAATGAACATGTATGATTTTATATCAAATTGTATTGAAACTACCAAACAAATTTCTTCAGGCAATGCAGTGGTGACAAATATGTATTTAAAGAGAAATAGTAGAATATTTGCAAAAAGATCATGTGACATCTCTAAACCTAAAATATATATATATATATATATATACATATATATATATATATATATATATATATATATATATATATATATATATATATGTATATATATATATATATATATATATATATATATATATATATATATATATATATATATATATATATATATATATATATATATATATATATATATATATATCAATGATGACCAAATATTAGCAACTAACCTCCTTGATGATGTCTCCATTCTCTGCATGAACCTGGGCAACAGCACCAATCGCTTTGCACTGTTTGAATGACTCCAAGAGCTCATCATCACCAAGCTGCCAAGTGTCTTTGTATGCCATAAACATTTTGAAAGAGTTTATCCCATGTTCTTCAGTCAGTTCCTCCATCTCGTTTGCAACCTGTTAATCAATAGGACACATAAATTAGTGGATTTATAAACTACACTTACACACTTTCAAAATCAACAACATATTCTTTATGTTAGTCTAGAAAGCTACCAAGTAAAAAGCCTCGAAGTCTCAACCCTTAATTTTGCTCCAGAAAATTTCTTAGAACATATTAGGAAAATAATTCTTTGCAGATTACTTAAGCTATTCATACATGAAGACATCACATGGAGAGGGGTGCATGGATAGAACAGAATTTCAAATTTATCAAAATCACAGATGTTTAAATAATGTCTCTTGGCCATATATAATTCACATTTCAGAAACAAAATGTAATACATAAATACCTTATCAGACCACCAAGTGACTCCCACATGCAGGGCATAGTCACAGCACACCTTAGGATCTGCCCAACTCCGCCAGCGATGGTATGCCTCCACCAGAGACTCCCCTCGTTGAGGCAGAGCAAAGTCCACTGATGGAAGCAAAATTTAATGCAATAAGTCTTATGTAATATGAAATTTCCACAAAGAATGCGAGAGTAATATCTCTCTCTCTCTCTCTCTCTCTCTCTCTCTCTTTCTCTTTCTCTCTCTCTCTCTCTCTCTCTCTCTCTCTCTCTCTCTCTCTCTCTCTCTCTCTCTCTATCTCTCTCTCTCTCTCTCTCTCTCTCTCTCTCTCTCTCTCTCTCTCTCTCTCTCTCTCTCTCTCTCTCTCTCTCTCTCTCTCTCTCTCTCTCTCTCTCTCTCTCTCTCTCTCTCTCTCTCTCTCTCTCTCTCTCTCTCTCTCTCTCATGCAATAATCTCCCACCTTCAGTGGTTCAGTGTGATTGATTCATTTAAAAACAAATTCAGCCACCCTCTTCCTTCATCTCAAAATCAATATGGCAGAAATGTAAAGGCATGAAGGCCATTTACTGAAGATTCCTATATATTTATGACAGTACACCTAGTCTGCACCATAGGGCCTGTGGGGTCTGAACACCTTGTAAATCTGTGTGCAAGGATAAGAGATGGTAGTCTCTCATCCCTGTTCTGCATCTAATAGCAAAGTTAATGACATCTACATAGCAAGACTTTTCTGAGCACAGGATATTTTTCACATTTTAAATTATCTAAATCATCAAAACTATTTATGAGAGTGAGAAAGCACCCTCACTTCATCATATTATGAAGTTGGTAGATTTAACTTTTTACTTTATCTCAGTACAGGAAAGTGGTCTATTCAGTATTATTAGAGTATATACAAAGATGACTTATTTCATAACGTATATGTTTAAAGACTAGGCAGGGATGACATTTCTCTTTTGAACCTCAGGGATTTTATATTAGATTATTGAGTATGTATTGCCAATCACATGCCCTTATTAATCATACGTACTTATCATGGTGGTTCCTCCAGCCAGAGCTGCCCTGGTGCCAGTATAGAAATCATCTACAGCAAAAGTTCCCATAAATGGAAGCTGCATGTGGGTGTGGGTATCAATACCTCCTGTTGGATTCAAGACAAAACAAGGTGAAAATTCAGGTAATTTCACATTGAAAGGATTACACAATTCAGCAACTGGGTATGATCATGAGGCCGTGACTGACATGTACTGTATATGGGTTAGCATGCATGACAGATGCCAGGTGGTTACAGGTTACCAAAACACTCTACCTATAAGTATTTAGCATAACTCATTCTACTACTCAATATAAACATGAATAAAACTCATAACTTAGCATCAGAGCTGGATTAAGTGTTGTAAGGGGCCCTTGGCCTCAACATTTTGTGGAGGAGCCTGAGAAGCTGTAATAGAGTAGGTATTTTTTTACATACCTATGTGTAAAAGAAGTGCGTAAAAAGTAGGTAAAAAGTACATTAAAAAGTATGTTAAGTAGACTGGGGTACCGGGTCGTGTGTGTGTGTGGGGGGGGGGGGGAGGAATCAGTAGACAGAATACCACTCACCTGGCATAACAAGATGCCCTTTAGCCTCCACCACCCTGGTGCCCCCAGGAGTATGCAGGTTGAGTCCCACCTGCCTGGAACACAAATGCACAGGTTGGTAGGAGGACAACTAAACTTTATCCTGAAACTTTCCTTTGCACCAAAACTTTAGATAAAAATATATATAATATATATATATATATATATATATATATATATATATATATATATATATATATATATATATATATATATATATATATATATATATATATATATATATATATATATATATATATATATATATATATATATATATATATATATATATATATATATATATATATATATATATATATATATATATATATATATATATATATATATATATATATATATATATATATATATATATATATATATGCAGTAAAGGTTTCGAATTTTCACAACGAAGTATACCTAAGTAGTACAATGGTGGAGGGCAGGAATCATAAAACTATACTGCTATTAAAATTTTAGGAATCATAAAACTATACTGCTATTAAAATTTTAGGATACACACACGTACACACACACACACACACACACACACACACACACGCACATGCACACGCACGCACACGCACACACACACACAGTACTATCGCGTGGCCAGATCATGGTGAATCACACACACTGATATTCCGGACTCACTTGATGACGCCGTCCTCAATGTAGACGTCAGCATCCTGCATCATGTCATCGTTCACCACCCGGCCACCCTTGATCAGCAGGCGGTTTTGAGCACTCTGGAAATATGAAGAACAGAAACGTGAGATGATGCTCTTGAGACTAAGCAGAATAAAACAATTAAATTACAGTTGTTTATATTCTGAAACAGCGTCGTATTCCTTTTGCTGATTCAGTTTATTTATACTTACACGTCAACTAATTCATAGATATGTTTTTTACTCATCTATCAACCGTGTTTCATTTTAAGTTCCGGCTGTGATGTGCGGTAACAAGGATAAGATCGTGGGAGCCCAAGTTCGTCACAATTATTTTATGACCTTCCAGCTCGTAAATTGAGACTGAACCACCGTTGCCAGATTGTCGTACTCAGAGCATAGTATTTACCGGTTTCTGACGCCAAACTATTGCCAAGAAACATCAGGCTCTAACTCTTTTAACGATAACTATAAATGAGTTTCGTTATTGGAGCCCAGAAGACAGTTTTAGGGGTAGGAAGTCGGGAAATATAGGCGGCGAGTGCGACAATCTGGCAACGTTGCAGTCAAACTCGTAACTCTTATAACAGCGGCAGGTATAGTTTTTTTTTTTTTTTTCACGTGCTTGGTTACGTCTCCGTGGGGTACGCTAGGAGCCTCCAATCAGAAGAAGATAATGAGCTGCATAAAGATGATTAATAAATAGTTCAGCTGCAAACGTCCCGGCACAGCTGTTCTTCCCCTCGCTTTGGTCTGCCATTTTCAGGATGACCGATAAAGTACGTATCCAATGATTTTCAGACTCCATACTCCCCCCCTTTCTCTCTCTCTCTCTCTCTCTCTCTCTCTCTCTCTCTCTCTCTCTCTCTCTCTCTCTCTCTCTCTCTCTCTCTCTCTCTCTCTCAAAGATTGGTAACTCGGTTCTCACTGACGAAGACAGGCAAAGCCTCCAAGAGGATTTGCACAAAATTTCAGCTTGGTCGGATAGATGGGAGATGCCCTTTAACGTAGACAAGTGCCAGGTCCTTCAAGTTGGAACGAGGAATAAAAAGTTTGATTACGAAATGCGCGGCGTTAAACTCAAAAGCGTTCAATGCGTCAAGGACTTGGGGGTCAAAATCGCGTCAAACCTCAAATTCTCACAGCAATGCATCGATGCAGCAAATAAAGCGAACAGAATGTTGGGCTTCATTAAAAGAAACTTTTTATTTAAGAATAAAGATGTAATACTCCCGCTCTACAACAGTTTAGTCAGACCCACTTGGAATATGCGGTACAGTTTTGGTCTCCCCACCATGCAAAGGATATTGCTAAATTAGAAGGTGTTCAGCGTCGGGCAACGAAAATTATCCCTTCCTTGCGCAACAAATCCTACGAAGAAAGGCTTTCTACCCTTAACATGTTCTCTCTTGAGAAACGTCGCCTCCGAGGAAAACTGATCGAATGTTTTAAAATACTTAATGGTTTCACGAATGTAGACAGATCAACATTGTTTATGATCGATGACACTTTGCGCACGAGGAACAATGGCGTAAAACTCAGATGTAGACAAGTAAATTCAGACTGCACCAAATTTTTCTTCACCAACGTTGTAGTGCGAGAATGGAATAAGCTCCCATCATCAGTGGTCCAGTGTAACACGATTGACTCCTTCAAAAATAAGCTCGACCGTCACTTCCTTCAACTTAATATCAACTAGAGTAGAAAGGCAACGTTTTGGAGTCTTCTGATTAATGTAAAATCACTTAGGTTTAAGGACAGGCCACCAAGTCTGGACCATGGGGTCTGTGTGGTCTGATTTTCTATGTAAATCTATGTAAATCTCTCTCTCTCTCTCTCTCTCTCTCTCTCTCTCTCTCTCTCTCTCTCTCTCTCTCTCTCTCTCTCTCTCTCTCTCTCTCTCTCTCTCTCTCTCTCTCTCTCGTAATAAATCATCTGGCAGCTGCTTCATAACGGATCACAAGAAATTAAACACATATATTCTATCGGCTATTCTCGATAAGGCGTGTGGTAGAATGGATCTACCTCCCGTTTTCTTTAACTAAAAACTAAATAATTTTTTGGAGAGACGTTTTCGTGTCCCGTGAGATGACTTTTTTTTTTAACTGGAGTTTTAAGTGGATTAAGAGGATCAATAAGAGCAATATAGATAAAGTACTTAGGCTGAAAACTTGCTAGGACACGCAGCAACAGGTACAAATGTGATGAATTCTGCTTCCGGATTAATATTGGTGAAAACCGGCTCACAAACAGGGTAATGGATGGGTGGGAGAAAGTTGGAAAGTTTCGTTTAGTCGGCGCAACATCTGTGGTCATATGCCGGAGAGAGACAGAAGACGGGACACAACCCCCGATTAACACCTGGTACCCATTCACTGCTGGGTGGACAGGGGCGTAGGGTATCGGAAAAGCCGCCCAAATGAGTGGGAGAAATTAAGCAGACATGTAGTTGATGCAAACACGATTTAAAGTTGAGAGAGAGAGAGAGAGAGAGAGAGAGAAAGAGGGGTGGGGGCGTCATTATCACAGGGTTCCCACGCGTCATCTGCAGCGGACTCTTCACGGGATGCAAGGCGGAAAGAAAGGCGGTCCAGTTGGTGTTAACATTTGATGGATGTCTTCAGCTTGACGAAATTAAACAATCTGGTGTGCCTTTACATTTGCCGTTATAAATAATCCAATCTTCTTAGAGTATATTAATTAGCAAGCTGATTACGAGGTTCATACCCCTCCCCCCCCCCACACCCACCCACACACCCACCCACACATACACACTTAGCTCTCATTATCACCTCTATCATCAGTACATATAAGAAGTTGTTGTAATTCCAAACTTGACACTTTCTTTTTTTTCTTTTTTAGTCTTTAATTCACGTACAAAAGCCTTTGTCTCCTCACCCTTGCTTGTTCTGTAGAGCTGAAGGGTTTTTCCCCTTTAACATGGTGTGTGTGTGTGTGTGTGGGGAGGGGGGGCGTTTGTGTAAATATGTGTGTGTGTGTGTGTGTGTGTGTGTGTGTGTGTGTGTGTCAGGCACCACTGGCACCCAACAAAACACTCTTCCTTCGGTACACCACCACTCTGCTTGGCTACTCACTCATTCACCCTCCAGCTCCCTCATTCATAACCCATTACCATCGGCTCTCACCCCACCCCGCCGTGTCTCTATGCCAACTAACTTAACTCCTTCAATCATGCCAGTCCACCATAGAATTCCTTGACGTGACCCGCCCCTGCTCTGCACACAACTACCAAGGTATATGAAATTTTCCAAGATCCAAATGTCATCGCTACGCTCATGAAGATACTGAACAGTTTCATCCAGTAACTTTGCAAACACTTGACCTAAGAGATGTAAATGTTCCAATGGCTCCGGTTTCTCGTGCAGCCATCACCATAATCTTCAGTGACTCAACGAGGATAACTGCATCAATGGCAAATAGAAAAGATCAATAGCAAATAGATGTTCCATAATGACTTTGCTCCACAGCCCTGTCTAATATCCATGCAAGTTGAAAATTGATGGGGGAAGGATGTAGTTCTGCCTCACTCCCGCGCTCCCATGAAATAACCCAGATAAGCACTCCTCTACATACGAGTACACATGTCTCAACTAATCACAGCACTCTCAGTTCCAGAGTACTTGCCAGCCACTACATCAACAATCCTGGCAGATATCCTATGGAGCCGCAGGGAATTCCAGAGTGCCTCACGATGCACTAAATCAAACGCCTTCTTGAGGTCGCCACAATTAAGCTATAAGCATCCCCTGCCGAAACTCACGTCGGCGCTTTCCGGTACGCGAAGGGAAGTTGATGTGTGTGTGTGTGTGTGTGTGTGTGTGTGTGTGTATTAGTACATACAATGAGTGAATGAAAGAATATTCCCCTCTCCGTGCATGGGTCTGAGGCAAGTGCTCTGTTTCCCTACTGATAATCCGTTCCTGATTACAGACGGCGCTCTTGTTCTTGTTATCACTATACTTTTATAATTTGTTCAGCATAAGTCTCAGGTGTTTGGACACAATCGCTATAAGAGAGTTGTGTCTTAGAGGAGACTGCTCACGTGAGAATGATATGATGCATTTATTCTGTCAAACAATTTGATTCCCATCCCATAAAAAAGATTGCTGAATGAAATATACAGCATGTCGGTTTCATAGCCTATTCATGAGTCACTTGGCTATCAGCATTCCTCCACACTAATGGTTGTAAACACATTTATGTTAAAGGCTGTCGTGTCACAACCACATCCTTCCTTACAAGGAAGAGTCAAAAAGAAAACGCCTCTACAGTCATCAGCGTGGATTCCTTCCCCCCAACGTCATCCTGAAGCTTTTCACCACCTTTTCCTCGCTTTGTTCTTCGTAAGTCCCACATCATGCTCCCCACCCTCGGGTCAAACTGCCTCTCCATCTTACCATCCACCTTCCGCTGGCCTTGCGCCCTAGGCACCGCTGGGCCCCTTACTTTCACTTGGTCTGATGTGCTCGGAGAGACTCCGCAAGTCTAACTGAGGATTCATACACTTGGCTTTTGATGTTTGTTTCAGTGTATTACCACATGAAAGAAAACTGCTTGAGTCTTTAAAATAGGAAGTGTCTATAAATATGGGCTTTTTGTGGAAGGTGGGAAAAATTCAGTGTATTTACATAAATGAAGTGTACATCACAGCCTGCCATGAAACCAACCCGACAGCCGCTTCCCAGGCATTGTTTCCTCCCTGTGGCACCCTCCCACAACCATCCCCCGTTACCCACAGAGCCAGTCTGGCACCGTATTCTCCATGGTTGGATTGCCTTGAGGGAATATTTCTCTTCCTTTGCCATTGAACTCACGAAAAGAGATATGTGATTATATATTTCCCTGGTAAGACGTGGGTAATAACTGCATCTTTTATTCTCTTTCGACAACACTTAACTGTCAACTTCCAGTATTGCTGTTAACCAGTGCACGTTGAGTACCCGGAGGGACAACTTAGCTTTGAACTCTCTATCTGACGCGAATACTAAAATAAATGGAATGCCGAATCATACATTCTTATTTCAGAAAAAGGAACAATTATATATAACATTTGATAAGCGAAAAAAAAAGACAGTGTCTATTACTTAGAGTAAATAAATATAGATGTGATTCACATGAAATGTCGTATCATATGTTATCTTAATAATCACAACATACTTCGCTTGAAGCTATAAAGGCATACCATTAAAAATTTGCAGGTAATGAGTAATTATGATTATATTAATCGTCATAGTGGAGTGAGTAAGTGTTATCACGGAGCTAATGAACTACGGGATCAAGTTCACACTCGCTGTAAACTCTGCGAAGCATCTATCTCAATGCCACGGCATGGCCTGTGTTCATGCACACTACCAACTCCTTGTTCCACTCATCTTCCCTTTGAGTTTTGCTGTAATGTCGTCCCTCATGAAGAGGAATTGAAAAAATGGTCAGACTATGATTTGTATAATTATGTATCTTCGTATAAAGTAACAGCATGAACATTCATGTGCAGCAAAAATACAAGAGGTCCTTAAGTCTGGTAAAAGTAGTACGTCCGTAAATGGCATTTAAGTATAGGTGCATTCATACAAGAAATAAATCTTGTATTGGAAAAACAAAGTAAACATAAATAGTCCCCAAACTGTGCACACTGCCGCCATGAGAAAAGTTGCCCAAGACACTTGCTTTCTCTCTTCGGCTGCAAAGTTCCCTCTGGCAACCATCTGGAAAACAACGGTAAGGCCACACGCTGGGGCTGACAGGAGACAGTGGATGGCTCCTCCTCCGCCTCCTGCACCTGAGATGGTCCGTCCGCCGGCAAAGCTTCCTCCAGAAAATGGTGGGAAGACAAGGAAGGAGAAGTAGAGGTCAAAGGAAGGAGAGGAGTGGAAAAAGTGGAACTCAACGAATGGACGGTAATGTTTTGGGGAGAGTTCTTGAGACGCTGAACACCCCGTAATTTTGGAGGAAATGAAGACGCTCGAGGAACGTGGTAATAAAGGTGTGATGCGTGCGGGGAGCGAGTAGTCTGGAACACGCCTTTACAGGTGGACGAACACGTTGATTGAGCTCCAACCATGGAAGAAAAAAAAAAAAATGCTGAGCCCCAGAAACACACACAAACGAAGGAACTGAATTTACAGGAAGCCAAATCTTTTTAGTTCTTGAAGAAATCTAAGACCCCGAAGCAGTATTACATTATTACATGACATTACTCAGGAAAGAGAACACGAGAGAGAGAGAGAGAGAGAGAGAGAGAGAGAGAGAGAGAGAGAGAGAGAGAGAGAGAGAGAGAGAGAGAGAGACTCGATATATAAGATATAGAATTTTCGTCACCTAATTATATTATCTAATCTCTCAACACAATATATGCGAAAAGGATGCTTGTAACACTCACATTATCGGGTGGGCTCTGACTGCTTAACAAAATCCAGTTCAATCACAAGTATCTATTTGAAATTATATGAACAAAACTGATTTCTTTATTAAACGCTAAGTTTGGCGTCAACTTTGTGCCTCACGATGTCACCTCCCAGCAAGCACTCTGTAGCCTCCCACCGACCGCAGTGTGAGCTACCAGTGTCCGCTGTATCAGTGTGTAGTCTCACTGTACGTCCAGGAAATTCACATTTCATCCTAGCAACATTTCCGTTGCCCCTTACACACGGAGAACACCGCGTGTTTCCAAGGTACGTAAGTGCAGGCCACACAATAAGTGAAGCAGCGGCCAAGGCGAGGGTGGACAAGTGGTGATCGTGGGAAATTTATGCAGATGACTCACGAAAGAACAGACAGACTTCCCATCCCACCCGCCCCGCCTCATGGAAAAGAGATTCTAATTGTTCGTATTTCCTCACAAGAGAACATCTCTGCACCACGAATGCATATCAGACGAGGGATGAGGACGAAAAGAAGACGAATTGTGCATATATGTGTGTGTGTATATATATATATATATATATATATATATATATATATATATATATATATATATATATATATATATATATATATATATATATATATATATATATATGCAGACATACCACACTGGGAAAAAGAAAAGAGAAATATAGTGAGTACTTTCGTATATTACACCTTCAGACTAAATCAGCTTCCTCGAGGTTGGGCGTTCTGTATCGTCTCCACCAGTTCTTCTCCCCCGCGCAGTTGCTATCCTTATACAGGGGCCTTGTCCGCCCTCGTATGGAGTATGCATCTTACATGTGGGGAGGCTCCACTCACACAGCTCTTCTGGACAGAGTGGAGTCTAAGGCTCTTCGTCTCATCAGCTCTCCTCCTCCTACCGATAGTCTTCTACCTCTTAAATTCCGCCGCGATGTTGCCTCTCTTTCTATCTTCTATAGATATTTCCACGCTGACTGCTCTTCTGAACTTGCTAACTGCATGCCTCCCTCCCTCCCGGGGCCCCCCTGCACACGACTTTCTACTCATGCTCATCCCTATACTCTCCAAACCCCTTATGCAAGAGTTAACCAGCATCTTCACTCTTTCATCCCTCACGCTGGTAAACTCTGGAACAATCTTCCTTCATCTGTATTTCCTCCTGCCTACGACTTGAACTCTTTCAAAAGGAGGGTATCAGGAAACCTCTCCTCCCGAAATTGATCTTTCTTTC
>NC_066511.1:24725869-24758369 GCF_024679095.1 Eriocheir sinensis
TATATGGTACATTTTGACTATGTACGTGACATGAAAAAAAAATCTGAGAAGTAAAAAAATATACTAATAACCTTAAATAAAAAAAATCACAATTTCCTCCCATCGTGTATATTTATTATTTTGCATTTTGCACGTTGTACAACTTCATGATGCAAGAGTTAACCAATATCTACTTTTTTAACTGGTAAACCTTGGAAGACCTCATTCGTCTGTATTTTCTGTTAAACATTTTCAAGCGAAAAATGTTAACCGAAACTGATTACTGTTTGGTTTCTTCTGTGTACTTTTGTAGCAGTATTTAGCTGCGAGTATTTTCCTGTTTTATTTCGTCTTTGGCTGGCCTCCTTTGTCATGAACAACTGTGTCTAGCGGAATGCAGTGACTCCTGTCATCTGCAATAGTCACGACTACAATGAAGATAATGACGGCTGGCCAACGGGTGCCGCACGGCACAGGCCTTGATGTTCAGGGTCCCGTTAAGGTGCACCAGCGGGAAGATTTCAACAGATTTGCTGAAAGTCTGAAGGTCTGTCCTGGTGAAAGAGACCTGTAATGCATAGCATGTTTTTTTTACTCTCCCATTCTTTTAATAGCTCGCTCACTTCCTATCCGACCATAGGAAAGGCAGTAGACTCCAGTAAGCTCTAGCTGTTGTTGCAGAGCCTGCCTCTGCCCGGCACACTCCACACTCCTGGGGAGGGGCCCGCGCCATGGGGCAAGCTGCCACTCCCTATAGTTAAATGTTATGTGCGTACCCCTAGGTTTATTTTTTGGGGTGCTGTTGTAGTGAAAACTGATGATACAATAAAATTAGGTAAAGATATGCATTCTTGTAAAAAAAAAAAATCGTCAACAAGATGTAAGCAAGCTCTTACATGGACTTTTGATCTCTTGAAGTATGGAATACCAATAGCTCAATTATATCAAAGCCCATGTTCGCCTATCATTTCTTAAGGTCAATTAAAGAAGGGCCCCGCTGAAACAAATATTATTGTTTACATTAACCTTCACTTCCTCTGTTATCCAATAGCTCGGTGTCCTCCTTATAAACTTACGTGCTAACAAACCTATACAATCAAACAGCCATTTACACAAATACTAAGTTCGAAGATTGAGTGGACTTGGTATTCCAAAAGCGGTAATATAATAAATCATGTAAATACACCCTCTCTTCACAGGCTACCCGCTCATGGACAAGCTGATCAGGCTACTGCTGAGCGCTGCTTCTTTCGCTATACATCTTTTTCCACTTTGATGTGGGGTCGATATTTTTGACAGGTCTCCTCCACCGAGCCCGGTCATACACGTCGTCTTCTGACAACTGATTCTCTATCAACTCCTCCCTTACGCAGTCTAGCTATTTCCGCTTTGGTCTTCCTCTCCGTCTCCTGCCCTGCACCTCCATCTCCATCACTCTTCTCCCCACATATCTCTTCCCTTCTCTTCACATGGCCGAACCACTGCAGTCTTCTTTCCTGTGTCTTCTCCGATATCTCCATTACCTTCGTACATCCTCTTATTATTTCATTCCTGATCTTGTCCATCTTTGTTGTACCGCACATCCACCTAAGCAATTTCATTTCCGCTACGTCCAACCTTTTTTCCTGCATTACTATAATTTTAAACACTTTTCCCTCAATCTTAACGTTGATTCAACGATCACATAACACCCCTGATATTTTTCTCCATTTTTTCCACCCTCACTGCACTCTGTGCGTTATCTCTTCATCCAGATTTCCGTCCTCAGTCACTGTCGAACCTAGGTATTTAAACTTACCCGCTCTCTTCAATCTCGTCCCTTACAATCTAATCCCGGAGTCTTGATCTTCGTTACACATCTTTCCTCCAGGGCTCTCCTCCACTGCTCTAATCCTAACTCTACTGTATCGCTGTTGTTGCTGCGTAGCACGATGTCATCAGTATACAGCATGCACCTGGGGGACTGGTCTCTTATCCCCCGAGACATCACACCCATTATCAAAGAAAAAAGATAAGGGTTTAAGGCTGAGCCCTGCACGGTGTAAATCAACTCTGACTGGTATCCATTCCGTTAACCCAACACTACTTCTGACCTGCGTTCTTGCTCCTTCATACATATCATGGACCATCCTCACGTAGTTTTCTGGCACTCCTTTCTCTCTCATACTCCTCCAGACCTCCTGACGTGGCACTCTATCGTACGCCTTCTACAGGTCTATGAATACTATGTGCAGTCCCTTTTGCTTTTCTCTGCGCTTTTTCATCGTCTGTCCCCGTACAAACACTGCATATGTCGTTCCCTTTCCCGGCATAAATCCAAGCTGTTCATCTCCTAGGCTACAGATGTCTCTTCTCTGATCCTTCTATCCATCACTCTCCCAGATCTAGGTGTGGAATATATGTTTTATTCCTCTGTAGTCACCACAGTCCTGTACATCGCCCTTCTCTTTAGAGGTGGCCACGATAACACTCTCCACTCCAAAGTTTTTTTTCCTGGATATAAATTTTCTGCTACTGCTGAGAGCAAAGCTTTTTATTTCATTAGTATGAGCTGGCGAAGAGTTTCCTTCGTGACGTAGTATGAAGGAATAAGAAAACCTGGAAACCCTCTACTCGCTAAATGCTGTTAACTCCATTGATTTCAAATGTGATGAAATTTACGGATATAAATTCTCCCCGTGTGTCCTTTATTCAATTAACACCAACCGTACTAAGCTGCGCCCTCTATACAACTAGCTATATGGAAATAGCTTAGTTGATAGTTGAGCACACAGAAAAAAATATCACAAGAAATCTCGTGGACTTCACAATTTGGTTATCGCGATAATTGTGAAAATTGGAGAAAATAGTGATAATTACACATGTGTGACGACCACCTGACGCAGCAGGCTGTGGAAAGGCTGAGGGAGCCCGGCACCATCAGCTGGAAAGTTGATTCTGGTATATTTGTTTTATTATTGTTGCTGCTGTTATTGGTGTTGTAGCATATTTTCTATATTTTCTTTCTCTTTCACGGGATCTGTTTCAAACATCTCCATGGCCGGGGCAGCAGACACCCAGTGGCTGTCCCCTGTGACTGCACTGTAGAATCGCACGTTCACGACTCATCCCAGGCCTTGCATGGGGACCGGCCAGTGAACCGTTCGTGTTTGTCAACCGAAGCTCTCATGAGATGAAATTTACTTTTCTTCTTGACAGTGTCGTTATTTTTCTTACGTAAAATAAAGGGAAAAGGCTTGGAGAGGCCCTGGTACAGGTTTGTGGGGTGCAACCCTCAGTAATTACATTTCACATCCTTCATCATGTGGGGACCAAGAAATTGACCCAGCTGCTCTGCTTCGGGGACGACCCTTCCCTTGCTACTGAGGAAACGGTGGTGCTGCAAAGGCTTGTGGATGCTGAACGGACTTGTTTGCAATTCAGGTAAGTAAGGGGACCGCAGAATTACGAGTACTACTCAGAAATGTAAATGTGTGTGTGTGTGGGGGGGGGGGGAGTTAGTGGAAGGGTGGGGCAGTGGGGGTGAAGGGTTAGGGGTTACTAGGGGGGGGGGGGGGTTATACAATGATTCTACGCTTGTCCTTTGAGCGGAACTCTTCAGAAGAAACGAAATGAGTCGGAGCAGTTCCACATTACGATCCACAGAAACCTTGACTCAAGAGCGTGGAATGATGGGCGTGTCCTCACAACAGCATCGCCTCAAGGGTCAGTCACGTAAACTAATTGGGTTCGTGGCAACGTATCAATTAGATTCATTACCATCAGGTCAGGCGCTCCACCACCATCACCACCATCACCACTATTGCAAACTTAACACTTATTTCTCTCTCCACTCTCATCGCCGCCTAAATCATAGCAGGAGCATCGCAAGGCTGACACTACCTTAGACTGCTACTACTACTACTACCTCGACTACACACACTACTACTTACACAACTACTAATTCACTTACTATACCCTAGGTGGCCTTGGGAATATGCATAAATGACCGATAAATACCCTTTATATTCCCTCTAATCTCTCCTCTACTCATTCCCAGTCGCTCTCTCTCACATATACCAAGGATACATGGGTCATCTTTAATACAGGCTATACAAGCTATTTATTCCATCCATTTGCGTCCTGATATGCATCTGAATACGGCACTATAAAGCCGAGTACTTTTCCGTTGATATTACGATTTTGTTTTGTCTGAAATTTGCATACGAGTGAATATTCAATTGGGATCCTTCACGATGCTCCCTTTCCCATCAAACCAATACATCAAATCAAGCTTTGGAGCAAAACCTGACGTGTGTAGGTGTTCCTTTCCTCCCTGAAGACACACCATAATGAAGGGTGAACAATCATTACATGCAGACGTTTACTTAATCACGGTTCATCAATCACGAAAACCCGCCTTCCCGGCACCAACAGGAAGCATGGAACTAGTGTGAGCTTGCAAGAAAATATGAAATTTCTGGAAAAAGTGGTGTCTCAGAAAATAAGAACTGCTGGTTGAGGTGGGCGTCCTGAGGAGGGATAAGAACCTGGGGAAAACTAACGCGCGCAAGAGCACATGTGTGTGTGTGTGTGTGTGTGTGTGTGTGTGTGTGTGTGTGTATGACTAGTGCACAAAGAGCAGCAGTACTGCGGAAGCTGTTCGCTGCATGTCGGCTTTAAAGCTCTGCCCTACCTGCAGGTGGATGGGGATCTTCTTCACGTGGTGACCGTTCATGGCGGCGGCGGCGTGTTGCCAGGACCACTTCGTCTAAGCTATTCCTCAGTAAGGACCAGGACTCCGCAGGTTCTTGCCGGTAAATCGCAAGGTTTCCCTCACACGCTTATGGAAACAGCTGAGAGTGACACAACCCCGACGGAGGTGGACGCGGCACTGCGACGAACGAACGAACTCGTCCTCAGAGGCGCCTCGCTCTCGTGTTTGGGTGGGCCCCGTAGCGAGCGTTGTCGCCAGGTAGCGAGCGTTGGTAACTCTTTGCTCCTCCTCTGGTGCTGATGCTGATGCTGCCGTCACTTCTGCTGCTCTCCCCGTACTGATAGGCAGGGGTGTATTTAGGATCTTGAAAAC
Source organism: Eriocheir sinensis (assembly GCF_024679095.1). Taxonomy (NCBI): domain Eukaryota; kingdom Metazoa; phylum Arthropoda; class Malacostraca; order Decapoda; family Varunidae; genus Eriocheir; species Eriocheir sinensis. The sequence goes on from NC_066511.1 coordinate 24,730,917, forward strand.
ATGGGAGGCTTAGTCCAGCCAAATTACCTTCAGATTATCATAAGACTGGCGAGTGGATGTGAATACGTGATACAGGACGTGAGCCGCACGGGATCAAAACGAATGTTTTCTTTATATCAATTCGAATACTAACTGGAATCAAAATTGTGTTGGCCTCGGCTCGGCGCTATTCTTATCTCTGTAAAAAAATATATAAGGAATTTTGGGCTATTCTTGAAACACTTGGGGCTATAGCCCCTGATGCTCAAGCCTTTCTACGCCAATGCAGTTGGGTCAACGACTGTTTGCCTAATCAGTATTGAGTGACCGAAACTCACTGTGATGATATCCCTAACTGCGACGAACGCTGTCCGCTGTATAAATGTTACTGTGTTCAGCCGCAAGTTAGGCTACCGCCCTGGGTGTTCGGAGCAGCGCGAGGCTTGGGGATGCTATAGTGCCAGAGTCGGTCAGGTGTGTGATCTGTAGCGACTAAATTCGAAGACTTGCATGAGAATCTTAACCCACCTGCCACACTAAGCAACATAGTCAAGTGTCAGCAAACCCAATGACTTTTTTCAGAAGTGCCAGAAAATAGCCCAATAACTGTAATAAACCGAGTTTTCAATCATATATGTTGAGGTCGGTTGAGCTCTTCGATAACAATTTAATGGCTGGTAAGATTGCCTTAAATTTCCCCAAACCTGCTCTCTCTCTCTCTCTCTCTCTCTCTCTCTCTCTCTCTCTCTCTCTCTCTCTCTCTCTCTCTCTCAACACAAACAAAAGGAACCGCATGCACAAACAACCAACTAACTAAACACACACACACACACACACATGCACGAGCATGGGGTTATTTTTGCCACGAGACTGAAAAAAAAAAAAATCGGGAGAAAGGGACACACACTGAATAGGTCAGTGGTAAAGAGATGGAAGAGAACCAGGAAGCAGCGTGAAAACTACACAGCATCCTTGCCTCCAACCAAAGGACTGCAGTATTAATTAACATGGCCAACGAATCGAACTCACAACGGAGCCTCAGTCTACCTAGGTCAGGATCAGGTGGATCAGTTCTTGCTAGGCCCCTCACGTCACTCAGGCAGCAAGCACCCGATCCACCTCCAAGACGGCCTCCAACCACACGTCTATCGCATGCTGAATAACAACAGATGGACAAGGATAAACAAGGTCCCTGGGTCAAGATCATGCTTCGGGGAGACAGTGAACCACTATGCTGTACAGGATATTGATTTGCTTCTCATCTGACAAGCACTCTAACGCTTCTCTTTTGTTTCTATCAGGTTATGTCAGACACAATCTTGAGGTAAAATTGCTCGGTAGAGAACTGTACTTTTGTTAAAGAAATCGGTAAAAGTACAAAAAATATAAATGAGACCAGGATAAGACTTCCCTGTATATCTTGCAATCAAAGGAGTTCTATATGAAACAGGGATAAAGAAAATCTAGAGTCATTTCCAGTAAGCCGCTTATATGCATACAAGCACAAGTTATTATATAGGGACAAACATGTATTGTGTTGAACGAAGGAAAAGCACATACATGGACGCTAAAGGAGAGGACCTAGACAGTGAGGGAGTAATTTTTGAGGTCACTGAGGGAGTTCATGTTGTCGTTGGCTTGGTTCAATAGAAAGAAGCCGCGAGGAGATAAAGGGAACGCGCCTACGGGAGCCAGAGAACACACGGTACAGGAAACAAAGGACAGCTCATAAAACAAAGCATGAAGTGTCCACATTTTCCCAGCAATAAAAGTATTCTCAGGTAAAAGTGCAACGCAAGTCCTTTCATCGTATGCTTAGCGTCTCTCTGTTGCTGAATTTTGTTAATGAAGCACCCAACACAAAGGGTCACCGAACCCACTCCAGGAAACAACCCAAGAGGAGAAGCATGGTGTTTGTCCAAGCCCTTTTGAATTTTTTGATAGAAGTTACGGAAATGATTTTTTTTTTACAACAAAGGAGACAGCTCAAGGGCACAAAAAAGGAAACAATAATAAAAAAAAAGCCCGCTACTCGCTACTCCTAAAAAAGAATAAAAAGAGGTGGCCGAAAGAGAGGTCAATTTCGGGAGGAATGTTAAGATAATACAATGAATACAAAGTCGCCCCCACATGGCTGACTATACCAACGAAAGCCGGGGAAGCATAACAACTCAGACGCCTCCTTCCCAGCGTCAGGCAGCCCCTCGTAGTCATGCAGCGCGAAATGAGACGCCTCCAGCCTCGTCATCTCATGCAGCGCCCTCCACTTGTACCACAGGAACCATGCTTGGCTGCACGCGGAGTCCAACGCAGGAGTTTATCACTTTATATCCCTATTTGTGGCCGCGTTGGCTCGGGGAGCGGTGGAGTGAATGTCCAGCTTGCAATAATGGTGAACGTGCGAGCACCAAAGGGAAGCTATCTCAGGGAGCTTTCCAATGCCACGTTGCATGGGTGTCGATCATCTTCAGCTCCTCAGTGTTCTAAGATTTTTCAGTACTTTCCAAACAAACACTAACTATTGAATATTCCAGGCGTTTTTTTTTTAATTCTTTCAAGGCAGTTACGTGTTTTATAAACGGAATGACAAAACTGCCGAACCTGCCGCGTCTGCTTCTTGCGCTACATAAGTCTCAGAGGAGATAACATTGTTTGAGGGAAGCACTGCCCGCCTCACCATCTGCCACACACATGCTGCAGACGAAGGTTTATGTTACGTTTCCACCAAACGCTGCACGAAAGCGGCAATACTCAGTTGCTGTTGTTTTTATTGTTGCTGCTGCTGCTGCTACTGACTCCTGACGACCAGCAGGTGTTGCTGGCCGCCATGCCGTCCTAATTTCGAGGACCCGCCATTGGTCTGTGTAACCAGCCCTTGTCTGCCGTACCCCCTCCCCCCCGAACCCTTGCTTAGAGGCAAATTAAACGGGATGGAACCCTATTACACACACACACACACACACACACACACACACACACACAATATATATATATATATATATATATATATATATATATATATATATATATATATATATATATATATATATATATATATATATATATATAATGATTAATTGATTGATTGATTGGTTAGATGATAAAGGATGAGCCCCAACAGATGCAGGTTGTTTTGGGGGTTAAGTTCATCTTTGACATTTTGAACTTGTGTTGGCTCAGCATCCTTCAAGCCGGGTGACAGTGATAATCGTGACCGTGACCTGAGGTGGACCGTGATCTCTACATCACACTCAAGATCAGGTTAAGCTGACAGTTCATAGCTCAGGACACCAGCTAAAGATGTCACTTCCACCGAGTGGGGTGTGACTACATTTGATCGGACTAAAACACGACTCAACCTTCGTCTCTCAATGGCACTCAAGCATCTTATGTATGAATGTTACAGAATCTGTCCCGACCTGGGCAGGCGGCGCGCAGCACATCCAGCTATTCATCCACCATTCCGATCTGGTCGATAAATGGCTATACCTAAGGGAAGATGGGGAAGGTAAACTGTGATATCCTGGATGTTACGCTTACTCATTTCCTGGGTAATGAGTTTTTACCCACCACAAGCTAAAGGGTCGATGAGACGGAGATGAACACCGAGGCCGCGTTCAACTTCTGTGTATGCCTCAATTTTACCTTTACATATCCGTAACAGTTATAAAACACTTACGCAGCACTTCAGAAAGATCGACAGAACATTCAAACATTAAACAATACAACGACTTTCCACGGTTCGTGCTGGAGAGAATAGTCGCCAGGGGCGGTCCTCGCCGCGGGAGGGCGAACAAGTGGTAGGGATGTAGAGGAAGGAAGTGACACCCAAGTCTTGGACCCTTTCTCCCGCTCCGGTAATGATAAGACTCAAACTCAAACTAAAGTAAAAAAAGAAAAAAAATTGGAAAGAGAAGAGAATTAGAAGAGGAATAAAAAAAGGAAGAAGAAGAAGAAGAAAAAGAAGAAGAAGAAGAAGAAAAATAAGAAGAAAAAAGAAGAAGAAGAAGAAGAAGAAGAAGAAGAAGAAGGAAAAGAAAAACAAGAACAAGAAGAACAAGAACAAGAAGCAGAAGCAAGAAGAAAAAAGAAAAAAGAAAAGGAAAAGAAAAACATACATATAGATAGATAGATAGATAGATAGATAGACAGATAGATAGGGTGAGAGAGAAGAGAAAGACAAAAAGCTGCTGTCGCATTCCTCTTAAGCAGCGATTCATCCTCCCAACACTGACCACACGAGCCGCAATGGTGACCAGGAGACGAGAAACGGGAACACGACCGACGGGAAGTGTCAGAGTAGCTAATGGTCGCCACGAAAGCCACGGAGAGATGCGGCCGCGGCGAAAATGATGGGAGGAGGATCAGGGGAGTGGACTATGTAGGGACGGGGCCGTTGTGCGGAGTGGAGATGACTGATGACTGAAGAAGGGAGGGGCGGATGAGAGGGCCAGGGGGGACTATAGGCGGTGTTGAGGCTCAAACATTGTAAAAAGGGAGGCTACTGGTGAAGAAGGTGGCTGGTAAGAGGGTTGAACAAGGGATGGAATGGGTTTGTTTGAAAAAAAAAGGAGGGGGACACATATGTGGGAAAAAAAATGAGGACATAAATAAAAAGCTCAACAAGGGATGGAATGGGAGGACCAGGTGACTAGATGATGTTGGGGTTTGAACACTAAAACGGAAGGGGACTGCATGGTGCGAAATGAAAATGAGGGCATAAATAAAAAGGAAGGTGGGTGGAGGAGAGCTCAACAAGGGAGGGGCGGATGATAGGAGGGCCAGGGGACTAGATGATGTTGGGACTTGAGCATTGTAAAACGGGAGGGGACTGCATGGTGGGAACTAAAAAATGAGGGCATAAATAAAGAAGGTGGGTGGGAGAGGACTGAATATTTTTAGTAAGGAAAGGGCCATGGGACTAGAATGATGATGTTGGGCTTTGAACATTGTAAAAAAAAGGGAGGGGACTGGCGGGAGCTGAACAAGAAGCAAAAATGAAGAAGAAGGTGGATGAATGAGGTTTGAATTCGAGGTAATATTTCCCGCACGTCTACGGAAGCGGCGTTATGTGACCGAACAAGCAGTAAAGATGGTGGGGGAGAGCTGGGGATGTCTGAACTCGAGGTAACATTTCCAGCACGTCTACGGAAGCGCCATTATGTGTTATTTGTGAGGAGTGTACGTATTGCGGTGTCCGAGCGTGACTCAGGTCCAGCAGGAAGACTCTTCACGCAATCTTGAAGCAACTGTGGCGGTGAGTCAGGACGATGCGGGGGTGAGGGACGGCCCCGGCGATGCACGGAGCCCGCCAGCACCTGCCAGCACCTCGCGGCATGCGGCTCAGCTTTACCTTATATCATCTCTCTCCCTCTATGGGGACTCAAACCCGCAGTGTGTAACGGAACCACCCGTGCACGAGATGACACACACAAACACACACACACACACACACACACACACCATCACAAGAGTAACGACGGGAAGGAGGAGGAGGAGGAGGAGGAGGAGGAGGGAGAAGTAGGACAAAGACGTGGAAGAGAAAGAGGAGAAAGAGGAAGAGGAGGAGGAAGAGGAGGAAGAGGAGGAGGAGGAGGAAGAGGAAGAGGTAGAGACGGAGGAGGAAGTGGAGGGAAAAGGGAGGAGAAAAAACAAACAAAAAAGAAGTAAGCTGAAACAACATTTGTCTCGAGACGTGTCAGAGTGATGGCTTCCCAATGGCACGGACCAACCACCGCCGACAGCCCCTTCCTGGAGACGAGGCAATGATGGATGCGGACTGGGGGGTGCGACACAAGACGGGACTGACTGCCGACAACACAGGGAGGCTCAGTGATGGATGCGACCGGGGAATGCAGCAAAAGATTGGACTAAATGCCGACAACACAGGGAGGCTCAGTGATGGATGCGGCCGGGGAATGCAGCAAAAGATTGGACTAAATGCCGACAACACAGGGAGGCTCAGTGATGGATGCGGCCGGGGAATGCAGCAAAAGATTGGACTAAATGCCGACAACACAGGGAGGCTCAGTGATGGATGCGGCCGGGAATGCAGCAAAAGATTGGACTGACTGCCGACAACACAGGGAGGCTCAGTGATGGATGAGGGCCGGGGATGCAACACAAGATGGTACTGACTGCCGACAACACAGGGAGGCTCAGTGATGGATGAGGGCCTGAGATGCAACACAAGACGGTACTGACTGCCGACAACACAGGAAGGCTCAGTGATGGATGAGGGCCTGAGATGCAACACAAGACGGTACTGACTGCCGACAACACAGGGAGGCTCAGTGATGGATGAGGGCCTGAGATGCAACACAAGACGGTACTGACTGCCGACAACAAAGGAAGGCTCAGTGATGGATGCGACCTGGGATGCAGCAAAAGATGGGGCTGACTGCCGACAACACAGGAAGGCTCAGTGATGGATGCGACCTGGGATGCAGCAAAAGATGGGGCTGACTGCCGACAACACATCGATTCGCAGCGGCAAAGAGTTGTTGGTATGTCTGGAACCAGTCGCACAGTGGCGGGGGAGTGCATCGCCTTAAAGGTGTTCGTGTGTGCGGGACGCGGCGCCTTCGTTCACCTGGTCCCCTTCAGCGGCTGTACAATAAGCCGCAGCTAGACAGAAACAGCAGCCAGACGCCCTTTACTCGCGGTGTGGCGACAGATGACTATTGTGACCGCAGTGTGTAAGTGTTTGGGGGAAGGGAGATCAATGCACAGTCTACTTTAATAAATGTGTAAGACTCCCGGGCCAAACCCAGCCAGGAACCGAATGCAAGTGCTTCCATTTGCTAAACGAGTTCCTTGACAATGGTCGAAACATCAAGGGACAAATTCCCGGCTCTATTGACTGCTGAAGATGGATAGGTCGTCTTTTATCCAAGTGTGTGTGTGTGGGGGGGGGAGGTCCTCTGTACTTCCTCAAGATCAAAGGCGACCCTCGTTGCTGTCAAGTCATGACAAACAGTTGCTGCGAATGGCCGCGATGTAACCCGAATTGAACCTTCTGCCTTACATATTCAAAGCTTCTCGGGTTGCACAGTTCTTTTTCTTTGCTGCTACACTGCTTTCCACACATGCACCCACCCACCCACCCGCCCACACCCACACCCACCCACCCACCCACACACACACACACAGAAGTCACGCTCGTAAAGATGCAAATGCTCCGGGATTAGCTGTCACATGTGCGTTTACGATACAATAGCCTGAGGACTGGAGCTGGAAGTTTTCTTTAACTTCCCCCCCCCCCTCCCCCCCCCCCACACACACACACAAACAGTGGAAAGGGTCTCAAAGCCTCGAAATGGACCCCGCGTCTGTCCGACCTCCAAGGCGTCGAGGCTGACACGCGCGGCTTAAGAAGCGCCTGTGTGAAATGTGCATTGGGTGTACGAGATGAGGAGGTCGGTGTTAAGGTGGTGTGTGTGCGTGTGCGTGTGTGTGTGTGTGTGTGTGTGTGTGTGTGTGTGTGTGTGTGTGTGTGCAACGTGACCCCTTCCACAACAGTTTCTTTTCTCGACTCAGCAGACATGTGGTTGCATATTTTTATCATCATCATTAATATTATTACTACCACTACTACTACTACTACTACTACTACTACTACTACTACAACCACTGAAGCCATTAGCAGAGCCCTATAACAAACATCCCCAAAGCTGCAGCGCCTCGCCCCACGCCGCGGGCCGCCACCAGGAGAACAAGAGATCACAGTAATGCTTTTAAAGGTGACCGCCGCACCTCCCCTCACCTGTGTGCACGCCGCCGCTCGCCTGCCACGGTACGGCCAGACCAGGAGGCAAAAATAGAAAAGATAAGTTTTTTCGCAATCAGATAAGAAAGTGGCAATACTTGGAAACGGTACAAGAATCAGAATGAGAGGATATAAAAACAAAAAAAAATAGTATCGCATCCTCTTTCCGATCAGGTATTTCAGAGAAGCGCAAGATCTTTCGTTAGCTGAGTATCTGAATCAACTTGCGCATTAATATAAACTTTAAAATCTTTCTAGAGGGGGATATGAAGACACCTTTCCATCCGAAATTGACCGTTTAGTTACTTTTATTGGAGCAGTACTTAGCTCGCTTCTTTTTTGTTTCTTGCCTTTGAGCTGCTTCCTTTGCTGTAAAAAAAATATATAAAAAAAATACATATATATAAACGCAGCGGTCATATATATTCCACAGACGATGACGCTGTCCTCTGAGCCGGTAGAGTACATAAAGGCGTATAGTACAGTTGTGCGAGGAAAGTTAGTTTGAAGCTTTGATAAGAATGGCTTGGCTTGCATGTGCCTGAATACAAGCTCCAAAATCCAGCGGTGCATTTTCCGGTCTAAACATTTTGAGACCGGCGACGATAAATATTGGAACGGGAGAGTTGTGTTCGAGTGATGCATATATTATCTCATCGTAAGTTTTCGTCCACTCTATACACGCAAGTAGTTACCTAAGTTTTAGTGTATGTACTGTAGGTATGTGTGTATGTATGCATGTATGTATATATGTATGTATATATGTATTATGATCATGGTATACGCAGACCTGTCCAATAATCCGTTCAAGACTCAGGAGGGAGTATTGTGATGCATGACCTGGGACGACGGGGCTTATTCGAGCTGTTTAATCAGTTTCAACGTTGATGATAATGCAGTTTGAATGGAGCGCTAACACTCAGTTCACTCAAGCCTCATCAACCTGCTGACGAAGGGCACGTAACAGCACTCGCTACACACGGTTAATGATGCACGCGGAGCCTCCTACTTATTCATTCCGAGGCTTTGGGTATACTTAAATTCAGAGATTCTTGATATAAAATAAATTATGCATGGTTGATTTCAGTTTTCGTTGCAGCCATTTGGTTATATATTATTTCTACAATAACCATCCTGAAAAATAAGTCTTGCCCTCGAATCTGTATACACGCGAAGTATTTATTGTACTCCTATTTTTTTCCTTCGAATCTGTCTCCTTTACTCCTCTCATCTCACCACGTTGCAAAAATCGATGTGGCTGGCGGGGGCGGTGACTGGTTCAGGAAGGCGTGGCGTCTGTCTAGCCGGAGGGGGGTTGGGTGTAGGGATGTGCTGCCGGGGCTGGGTTGGATACGGGGGGGGTGAGGGAACAGGGCGTGCGACGGTGGTTAGGTATAGGAGGAGGCTGGACAGTGATGAGTCATTCAGGCCTGGTTGATGCGGCTCTTCCTTGTGAAGGTTCCCCGTGGGGCGCTTGTAAAGACAGGATGTCTGCTTATTAGCATCTTTATGAGCCTTAAAAGAAATGGGAAAGCTCTCGTTTCCGATGTTTTCTTGGCAACGTGTAAGTATTTTATTTCATTCGGAAAATTGGCATCTCTGTTGCAGAGCAAGACAGGACGAACACACTACCAAAAATAAAATAAAATAAACGAGAAAAAGTTTTCCCTTTGAAATAAAAAGAGGGAGCCTGTCTTTACAAATGTTGTTCTCTAAACTTTGTCCACTTTTTATTAGAAACATTTTTTTTTTCATGAAGAGCAAGACAGAGCACAAGTACATTGCAAAAGATAAAATAAAATCCCTCTGGAATTTTCACGCGGGGAATGAACGAAGCTTAATGAGCTGCTTTCGTGGGCTGATGAACGATATCGCGCCTTCTTGCCGGTCTTCATAATTCACGGCAGCTTCTGTAATGGTTACCATCCACGAAAACTGTGAACACTTACCCGGTGCTCTTTTTTAACTAGCTCGAAATCATGGGGCTGCTGGCATCCCGAGAAGTCCCTGGTTCCTTTGTTAATAAAATTTACTTGCAATTTTTGTTTCGAAAGTCACAAATTTCTTACAAAACAAAAATGTACAATATGAAAGGGTGGAAAGGCACACAATATATGATAAATTAATTCTGACAAAATAAAACGGCTAAATGACTTTTTTCCTCTACTGAATTTGGCAGGGAGTATTGTGACAACTGAATAAATATACTCGCGTACCTCCCTTATACGAGTTTTAATTAAAGTTGATATTAAAAAAAAAAAGAAGTTTAAACGGTTAAAGGTATGTACTGTTTGGCTGTGTCCGTGCACCTCGCCGGCAGGGTCAAGCTGGTCACGAGCACGGGGGGAGCCGAGGCAAACCAGAGCGGCCTTCCCCGCGGCAAGAACACCGAAGTCTGTACACTGAACAGACAGACGGCTATATTTTTAAACATCACGGCGCCCAAGCACACACGTTTCACAAGTCTTTCGTTGCTTTTCTGGGTATTCTATGGGTATTTTTATGACCCTCGTGGCAATTTGACAAAGCTTCTGTGCCATAAACCTAAAAACACTCATGGGAAACCGATTAGTCTCCTCCTCGGCCCGGCCCTTGGAAGTATAGTCGATGTGAGAGGCAGATGCATTTGATAATACAGACAGACACACAGCTCCGTTCAACGTTGGTCCAGGACAACTATCTCCTTACAGTCGTTGGGTGTTTGCAGACAAAAGTTTTGGGTGTAACTTTGTGTATATAGTCTATAAAAAGGGCGTCTTTACACCGCTCCGCTGCCTGCTTCTGAACCGGCTACGTGCACTCACTGCCACGCCTTGTGAACTAACCCAAATTGGAGTCGTCCGTTATGTAAAGTATTTTGTTTAAAACCTCTATGATGCAGTCTTTTCATTTAATAGCCTTTCCTTTTTGTCTTTAATTCATCCTTCATTTCTTTCTTTCTTTCATTCTTTTCCTTTCTTTCTTTTTTTCATTTTCTTTGGTTCGTTCTTTTTTTTTTCTTCCCTTCACTCGTTTTTTTCTTGATCTTATTTTGTCATTCGTTCTGTATATCTGTCTCTTTCAATATTATTTGTTTCTTCGTTCTCCTCCCAGCCCTTTTTTGCATATGTGAGAGGGAGACATTCTAATTTCGTGGACAACATTTACATACCAGCGGCATCACACACACACACACACACACACACACACACACACACACTGCCTCACCAGCGTCATTATAAAAAAGGTCCGTAAACATAATTAAATTTGCAGTGAATAGCATGATCCAGAATATTATGCGGTGTGTGTGTGTGTGTGTGTGTGTGTGTGTGTGTGTGTGTGTGTGTTGATTTATCGTTGGTCATTAGTGTAATTATGCTTGTATATAACTGTGAGAACACGAATATTTGGTGGCGGTGTATGAGGAAACAAAAGAGGATCGTATCTCAATGCTGACGTCCAGGGAGTGGTTTCGCTCAGGCAGCAGGGAAGGGAGGGCGATAGGTGAAGCCATTGTAATTAATCTGCTTTCACGTTCATGGCACATCACTCACGCACTCTCACGCCCACTCCCTGGCCAAGACCCCCAACCCTCTACCCCCGGTGTCACGGTCTCCTCTGCTACCCCACGTGACTCTGAAGAATGCGGGTTGGCGCGTGGACAGACATCACTGGTAATGGGAGAGTCAGATACTTGGTTTTGAAGATTGTATGATGGAAAGGAGGAAGAGGAGGAGGAGGAGGAGGAAAAAAGATAAGGAAAAAAGAGGAAGGAAAAAAAGAGGAAAAATGAGTAGGAAAAAAGAAGGAAAAGAGGTAGAGGAGGAAAAAGAAGAAGAAGAAGAAGAAATAAAAGAAGAAGAAGAAGAAGCTCATCGCAAAAACCCTGATCAGATTATGTCTTTAACAAAGCAACGCCAGCTAAGCCTATCGTCGGTGATCAGTACCAGGGACAGTGAGTGAATGCATGTACCTGCCGATACTGTATTTTGTCACAGATACAGCCATGACTATCTCACGGGAACTCGTTAATACACATGCACTCTACACTTGCAAACTCATCCACATCTATGTTCGCACGCATCTCCCCTATCAAACAAATATCGCACACGGAACTACAGGTACAGTTTGCTCACACTACAATCATAAAAGCTGCCCACTCATGATATGCATCGCCGCAGGAATTCATGGACCTCCAATCTCGCCGTTTCTATTGTTGTCGTGATGGCCTGCAGGCACACCACGCCTCATCGCAGCGTGCTGGCGTCCAGGAAGCAGCAGCACTCGTGTACGTGACCGCCACTCAGGCCGCCGCGGTATGGAAACCACTGCGTAACAAGGGCACCTTCGCGTGTAGCCAGTGCAAAGTTCTCGTTCCATGCGAAATGCGGCAGAGGAAGGAAGGTTCGGTCGGTGACACGTAGAAAAAATAATGGTAATGTCCCTCAGCCCGTTCAGTGGAGGAAACTGGGAGCAATTTTGAGTGTAATGTTGGGCGATTTAGTGTTGTGCAGCTTCTCGTGACGCCGCTCCCCGCCGTCTGTTGTCCCTCCGCTGCACGCCCGCCGGGACTCACTTCCGGCACGGGGAAAGTGAAGGAGTGGACTTGATAGATGACCAAGTCGCCCGACAGCCATTCAGCAACACACAAAAATATTTGTTCAGAAAGAAAACTGATGTGTGTATCAAGTCGACGCTACAGTGCTTCGTGCAATGTTTTTCATCGTGTCCATGTTTTGTCTGATCGAAGACCGCTCATCAGAACTACCTGGCATTGTAAAGCGTTCCTCCTCCTCAGTGTCGTATTCTTCAACTGGCTTTGGATAGTAATTGGATTTTGTAGTGTCATTTCTTGTGAGAATGTGCATTGAGGTTTTATGAACTTGTGATTTCAACACTTTAGTTTTTTTTTCTGCTTAATACCCTCGACTTTTTTTGTGTGGGTGTACCTCACGGACTTAGGAAGATGAGACAAGATCTAATTTACACCAGCCAGACACATGCTGGTCGCCATGGCAACGGGCATGACGCGTTTCTTGCTGCTGCATGGACGACGCAGGCGTGGTGCAGAGGACAGACCTGAACCTGCAGACACGAAAGCTTTTAAACTCAAAAGCTGCCCTAAACTCCTTAAGCTTAGAACAACGATACACACAGAGTACTGTAATAGCGCCCTCATATTCCTCAGCAGGCGTCAGCAGCTAAAAATATTACAGCATCAGTAACAGTGAAAGGCGTGATGGAGGACTGAGATAAATCGTCTCCGTGATGAAGGAAAGTGCTGACCTGACGGCGTCGCTGCAGCATCTTTACCTGACTGAATATTTTTTGTATCCAGGTACAGGAAGGTTTTGGGTGAAGGACGACGGAGCAGAAGAAGAATTCCTCATCCCCAAAAGTAAAGCACGACTACATACAGCCAGACTACCTGTACAAGGGAAAGGCTTGCCAAAGGACTGGCGGATGTGGCTGATTTACCCACACGTGCACACAACTTGGAACGGAAAAGGACAAACATACACTACCCCGATGCACACCTGCTACTACATGACAGAAGGATACGGGAAGACTATCTCCGAATGTATATCTAAATAAGGGATAACAACAGAGCGTCTAAGATTTTAGGGAAGGATAGAACGAACCCTGCAAACCATGACATCGCCGGAGCCCCGACCCTGCAGGATGTCGGTGGCGGAGTTCAGTGCGGTGCTCACCACACTACAGGCAGCCTCGTGCGCCTGAGGGACAGCGTGAAAGAAAACAGCAGATATGAAAGGTGAGAGTGGAAACAGCCTGAGATACATGCAGGGTTGATCCACCGTGACAAGATCATTAGAGGGGCAGAAGTCCTTGGTGGGGTATGAGGGAAGGGGGATCAGTTCGCACATCTTAAAAGTTTTTGGTGAGTAACATTAAACTTTTCCATCAAATTACGTTTTTTTCATATTCTTACAAAATATTCCTCCCGCCAGTGGCCGCCATGCTGCACCGGAACCACCGCGACATATTTAAACTTCAAATGATTAAAAAAAAAAAAAAGAAATTAAAAGGATTCATGCCACTGGACTTTGGCGACATACATTTTCTAATACCTCAGAGCAAAAATCTCGTACCGAAAAGTAACACACACAAAAAAAAAAAAAATCATTGAACTCCTTCAAGTTAAACAACGAACATTCTCTAGCAGCAGCAGCAGTACAGTTGAAAACCACAAGAAAATCCCTCAAAATCACTGAAGCGACACAACGTTACTCCTTACATTTTATTATATTCGCCCACTTGCTTTCATGAGTGATCTTGGAAACAATTCTGAGATCGCTGTGCTATTGGGAGCGCGTAACTACAAATGGATATGACACAACTGTCTGCAGACTAAACATTTCTGCAAGTAGTAAGAAATGCGCAGTAGCGGATCAATGATGGCTACAAAAGAAGTAAACTACAAGATGGTATGATTCTCTGGGACCAAAACAAAAACAATTCCAAAGACTTGTTTTGAACCGTATGCAAACGTCGTTATTTGTCATTACAAATACACATACACACACAAACATGAGGGCTGTGATGCATATCAGATCCTCCTCGTGCTTGATAGCCTTCATAGCCTTCAGCAAGTAAACAAGGCGGGCCACCAACGCTTCCACTCACGCCTGCATACTGCGGGCTGAGGGTGTCACGCCAAGGCCTCGTCAGGGTCGGCGGGGGCGGGTCGCGTCGGGTCATCATATCCACGCAGTGACGCGCCCGACTCGTCAACAGACCGGCCCCAGAGGTGTCTGCCGCAGCAGCCGTCTTGTTGGCAACACACCCTCTGACACAATCCCCTTGACAGTATCTGCAGGGCTCTTTCATAGCCCATCCGGTGATAGTGCTGGTAAATATCAACAGTATCCATGCAGCCTCGCTCTTGAATAACCTCATGCTTGCTTTTCCTTAAACTGCATGTACAAAATTCAAGAAAATCTACCAATAGCTGAGGAGAGAATTCCTGATGCAAAATAATAAGCCCACGTGATATCCGTTAACTCTGCCTAACATGTCTTGGCATTTATTTTCCTGTGTCCTTGACAAAAAGTATAAGGTCCTGCAGTGGTTTTGTCATTAGTATTAGTCAGACGGGTAGAAAAATAGCTGACTCAGCAGCCCACTTCATCTTAGTGCTTGCAGATGCTCGCTCCTGCGCAGAGACGAGCTGGTCAAGGAGAGTACTCTGCCCGCCGCTAAGAAACTGACTTCACAGCAAACAGTCCACAAATCACAAGACCACTTATCCGACTCCTCCTTAACGCCCTCTGACTGGGAATTAAGGTTACTGGAGTAAACACACGGAATGAGCAGTCTACCGAGTCACTCAACTCACTCCGGCACTAGTCTATAATGATCATAATTATCTAAATTAAAATCTTCGTGGCTCCGCTTAAGCAAGTTCTCGTATGATAGATACTTCCATGATAACAACAACAAAAAAATTAAATAACTAAATTGAGGATAAATATATATGCACAATGCCACCTGAACCTACAACACACAAGGGACCAGTTCGACAGTCCAACAGAGTCATTGTAAGCGCCCAAACCAAGCTATAATCTCCACAATGATTCGTTTTTTCTTCTCATTACCAGATACTAAAGAGACTTCCCGTGTGGTCTGCTAAAATTTATTCCTATTTATACCAATCGCAAACACAATACAAGGAATTTCGTAGTATTTTGTGTTTGGTTGGGGAGCTTACGAACTTGCTGTACTGGACTGTGAAACTGGCCCATGGACATCAGAGAGAGGACAACCAGCGCCACCACCAGCGCCATCACCGTGACCCAGCACCGCCGCCGAAGTGTGACCTCAACTCGATACTGTCTGTGGGATCAAAGGTCGCGTGTCGAGGGGCAATAAAGCCTCCTCATTTTTTTTTCCCACTCTCCTCTCCCTCCTGCCGCAGCACGCCACCACCAGCCCCGCCACCCGCACGACACCACAGCTGAGCCCGTCCCCGCCCCGCCCCCCGAGTCTCCCCAAACCCGAACTCACTCGTGGCATTATGAGCAGGTGACAGAGAGAGAGAGGGATCACCTGTGTGTGTGTGTGTGTGTGTGTGTGTGTGTGTGTGTGTGTGTGTGTGTGTGTGTGTGTTTAAGGGAATATTATGGTGCAGGGAAGAGGGGAACATCACAAGGAAGGAACAGCTTTATGGGGAGAGGATGTGTGCGTAGGGAGAGGAAGAAGGGAGTGAAGTAAAGCTGAGGGATCCATTATACGGCAGAAAGGGAGGAAGGAAGGAGGAAGGGGTGGACCGGCCTGTATGTTGTGGGACTGTAAAAAGAAAAAAAATATATATATATATATATATATATATATATATATATATATATATATATATATATATATATATATATATATAAAAAGTGCTGTGTGTGTGTGTGTGTGTGTGTGTGTGTGTGTGTGTGTGTGTGTGTGTGTGTGTGTGTGTGTGTGTGTGCATTAATTCATCATCATATGCGCCATTGTGTCGCTACGAGGCATCATGTTTTTGTTTTTTTAATGAGTAAATATAAACACGTAGAGCAACGTTATCAACTTGCTAGCGCACCAAGAACTGCGTGAAAAAAGACTGTAAGGGTCATTTGCCTCACTTGCTCAAGCGACCTAATTAACAAAAATCATTCCTGGAGTATATTAACCATGGAGTATCAAGCAAACAAACTCTCTCTTTCTCTCTTGAGGTATAAATCTCCTGGGAACGACGGAGACTTTACCGATGGACTGTGAACGAGCAAGACACACCGACGAGTGGGTGGCGGAGTGTTATAACTCAGCGGGTTGTGTTTGGTCAAGGGAGAGACTGAGGCGAAGTGACAGGGTCGAGTGTGCGAGCCACCAGTCACTATTCTTGTGTCATATACTGGAGGTTCCCGGCAGTGATGTTTGTTGGACACACACACACACACACACACACACACACACACACACACACACATAATTTCAGTATCTGTTCGTATATTACTGATCCTTACTTGGCAGTCTTTATCTTTAGTTCTCTTTTTCACATTAGCCCAGGATGCCTTATTTTTTTTTTTTTTTTTTCGTGCAGCAGGGATCGCTTCCTCCATTACAGCCATGTTGCTAATGGACGGAGGCAAAATCAACACCCGAGGCAGGGTTCTCACATAGCGGAGAACGAGGGCCATAAAACCTATAGCCCCATATAAAAAATGGTACCGTGTAAATAGACAACCTCTCGGCGGGGGAAACAGACGGTGAGCCGAAAGTCAACACGTACATTAAGAGATGAGGCTCGGGCTGACCACTGGTTGCACACACGTTGGCAACTTTTCCGCACTCCCGTTAGAGGATACCATTCATGAGTCTGTTGGCCATTCGCTGCCGGGCAGAATGTGATGTGTACGGAGCTATAGTCTTCCAAATATGTCGAGGCCGGTCTGGCGTAGGCTCCCGCGGGTCCTTTCCTCCCCTCTGCTCTGTCACACAGTCCCAACACCTATCTCTTCCTCTCATATGTAAGATATTGGTAACATATGACAGGAAAAAATAGGTGTTGGGACTGTGTGGCAGAGCAGAGGGGAGAAATGGACCCGCGGGAGCCAACGCCCAAACGGACTCGACAATTTGGTTTCACTATAGTGTGTCTGGGGGACGTCAGTAAAATGGAGCATCACCAATACCAAACCTATTGTGAATATTCATCTTCACAATCCGGTATCAACAAACGACAGAAGGCTAAAAAAATATTGTGGTGCTTTCATATTCCCGCTTTCAAATACAAATACGTAAACACAACACGATCAGTAAATACAGTGACGTATTCTCTCTACAACAAAAGCCTGTGTGTTGATAGACTTCCTCGAATATTGGGGCGGCCGTGGTCCATCAAGCCAATTGCTCCTAATAACAGGTTGCTACCGGACGAACACAAACTCTTTTCCTTTACGTGGATGCGCTGTGGTGGTCACCCTTGACAGCCAATCACCATTACTCTCATCACCCTAACCTTGGTCAAGATATATGAAGGAAGAAAACAAACGCATGATAATAATTAAACAGCGAATCCCTCCTCGCCTCGGCAATACAAGTTAACTCCATATCTACTCAAGGTTAGCAAAACACGCCCACCCACCCCCACCCAGTCAGCCACCCAGCCAGCCAGCCCAACAAACCTCGTCTCCTTGGCGACATATCTGGTAACAAGCACAATGAAAACAACGCATGATGAGAACGAGGCAGTGAACAAGTGCAATTAATTACTTCGTCACACAAGACCACACACACGCACAAAAAAAAAGCCACATCACTTTAGACCGAGCCCGAGTAAAACTTGCATATTGACCGCCAAATTAAAGTCCTTTCGTATACGTAAATTCAGCCAACTTATCTCCATCGTGTAATGGATCATCTTGCCCAGTAAGAAGAAAAGAGGCAATAGCAACAACAAACAAGAACAACAACATCTCCTCCTCCTCCTCCTCCTACTACTACTACTACTACTACTACTACTACTACTACCACATTGAGAACTACAACCATTATGATGACGAACCACTCGGGCGTTGCTAAGCAGACGAGAGAGAGAGAGAGAGAGAGAGAGAGAGAGAGAGAGAGAGAGAGAGAGAGAGAGAGAGAGAGAGAGGCAGGCCTAAACATCCTGTGCGTGTCCATCATCCACATCATTCATTACATCCTCCTCGGCGCTCCCATTACCATAGACGATACTCTAGCAGTCTATAGTAATCAGGAAAATGTATGCTGTCTCCTGTACACCGTGAACTTTAGTAGTGTGTAGGAAGGGCAAGGGTGAGCCGGGCACCGGTTGGGTTTCGCTCCGCACTTGTTTAGATGACTATCACTTTCCACATAAAAAGTTGCACAGCCGGGCGAGGCGACGTGACAACCGCGACGCCGAGGACTGCTGTGTAGGGTCTTTAAATGGTCCCCTTTTTACTACTTTTTTTTTTTAAATATTAAGTTGCACGGGAATGTTCTGTTGCAGGCTTGCTGTTTAAGGCCCCGCAATGCTCGTGAAACCTCGAAATAATTTAATCATTTGCGAAAGTGTTACTGTTCATAATCATTTTACAAACAGTTACTCGTATCACCACAAAGACCACAGCACGGTAGACAACAATCCTTTTTCTCTTGGTTATGCTGAAGTAGACTTCCTGACACTTAATTTTCACAACCAGACCACTACCGACTGGCTGGTGGATGGCTGAGGGGTTTATAAAGGTGGCCCAGAAAAATTGTCAGACGTAGAAAACCATATCACAGCGAATTTTTTAACTTTTACTAAACTTAAGTCTATTACATGTCTAGTAATGGACGAGACATTTTTTAGAAGTGTCTTGTTGGGTAAGACAAGGAAGGCAAGTGAATAGGTGACAACAGCCTATTTTCCTTCAATCGGTGTGACCGGAGTGAAGAGATGTGTCGGAGGGACTGTCTCTACGCCAGAGTCTGCGTATGTTGTACTTACCATGGTGGCGGCGGCGGCGGGCAGAGCGGTGGGTTGTGGCTGTGCCTCGGGAAGGACTGGTGGTGACTGGCCTTCCAGCCCTTTAACGACCCCCCCCACCCCCGCCTGCCCCTCCCGGTAACCTGTGCGCGCCGGTGCCACACAGCCTCCCCGCGACACCCCGCCGAGCTGCGGTGCACGCCCTCTCCTCACCCCTGTGGCCAGCGTTAGGTATTGTCCAGGCTGTGCTACGGACCGCATGCTCGATATTTCATGAGTAAACTCGGCCATGTTTGATTGATGACATCAGTTAAGGGTCATGGTAGAATGTGGTCATTTATTTTACGTAACACAACACACACATTCTGAACGAGTATGTGGCACCACCGCTACCCAGCTCCATCCCTCCTGTCAGTAGTAGAGTTGGCAACTCTTATCTGGACTAATTCACTTCCACCCCAGCCGTCGCCCTCTCAGCACCCTAATCTCCACACCCTGTCGGGATCATCTTATCTGCCGCTACACACAAGTGGATCAACGCCAGACAAGCATGATAACACTTGCCTTAATCAGTACGTGGACGCCGACATGACTTTCTTTTACCTCCTTGAAAATGTTACAGAGCAGCGTTCAAAAACTAAAAAAATAAAAAAATAAAAAATAACCTCAAAGTGCACAAGGAATATAAATAGTCAGCGATTATTTACTTTAATACGTGATATGCTTTAATCGTATTCACTCGATTCACTAATCTGCTCGTGCATAAATAAGAATAGAATATCGATAATCTCTTTCGCGTGTGCCTTGCCGTTATATGAACCCAGTGACAGCCACTGCTGCACACAGCCCTCCTCCTGCCCGCCTGTCCTCTTCCTCTCCCATGGGTCCCTCGATGTGGACAAGGCATGAAGGGCGGCGGATGGTAATAACAATGCTAACTACAGAGCCATGGGGCGTGACCAACACAATAAGGACAGTAAAAAACGTAGCATCGAACAAATAGGATTTGCGTCCCCTTCATTTCCTCATTCCTGATCAGTATTTGCTGTATTGTGTTTCAAATAAATGAGCATCCATTAAAGCCAGGGTTTATGCTGGTCTGTTTACATTCTTTACAAAGACCTTTGTTATGGCACGTCGCCTCACCCAACAGTCGGGTGTTGCGCTGCGTTTCTCACGCCAAACCATCCATCGGAGTACCCCATTGTATGAGGTTTTCTGTCTTATGACACCCCCGGCATCGCCAGAATCACATCCTACTACACTTGCACTATCCATGCTAACACATAACTATTTGGTCACTTTGCTATTATAGAACATGTTAATAATATACATAATATGATGACATAGTGCAT
The DNA here is from genome assembly GCF_024679095.1 of Eriocheir sinensis. Taxonomy (NCBI): domain Eukaryota; kingdom Metazoa; phylum Arthropoda; class Malacostraca; order Decapoda; family Varunidae; genus Eriocheir; species Eriocheir sinensis. The sequence goes on from NC_066511.1 coordinate 24,751,462, forward strand.
ATAACAATACTTGATAAGACTCAGAATATATTATGAGGCGAGATCAACCTTCAGAGCACGAGTAAAGCATTACTGACGAGTTACAAAACGAATCCATTGAAAAAAAAGTGTCTATAAACACCGCATGCGCCTTTCCGGGTCGATGTAAGGCCTTGCCGTTTGCCACGAGCGTGAGCGGGGTCACCTTTCCTCCATATCCACAGTAGGGAGCTGGCTGGGGTGGCACCCTGTGTCGCAGAAGTGACCTCTGGCACGGTGACCTTTGGAGTTATCAGTGGCTCAGTTGGTAAGCTGCTCCGCCCTTACTCTGAAGGCCCGAGTTCGATTCCTGGCACTCAGGGGTGTACATTTCGAGAAAAGTCCTACCATCAGAGTAGAAAGGTTATCAGTACCCTGAGGAAGGAGGGAGGACCTCGGGTCCCCAGTGATCCCTGGAGCACACCCGAGATCGATCTGTTCCTGTAGCGGAACGTTTCCTTTTCCTCATAGGCCTAGCTTGAAAATCACGGAGGCTTTCGACGATAGCAGACAGTATTTTATTTATTTATTTCCATGAAAGATGTTTTTTTTTTCATTTTTAAGTCTGAAGAGTGAAGGTGAAGAGCTTGGGGGTTGTTCGTTGACAGCAAAAGCGACAACACACAAGGCAACAATGCGGCGACAGCGGCTGTACGTAGAAACGACGACAGACGTGACAACGATGACAAGGTAGGCCAACAACGGCGACGGCCGGGTCACCGGAGGCAGCGGCGGCGGCGGCATGCCTGCACACCGCTGACCGGAAGTTTAGACAATAGCCACAACGGACACAAACCTCAGTATTTGCTAGCATCCTCTGACTCCTCCTCCGCACCTGCTTACCCTTCCTTCCTCCTTCCCCGCGTGTACACCACAAACGTGCAGTGGCCCTCCCTCAAAGCTTTATCTATATCGTTACTTTTGTGCGCGGTTTTGATACTGCTTCAACACTGGAATGAAGCATCATATTATCTTATTACATTACAACAACAATACATTTTCAACTTTCGCCGTAAAAGGAGAGGGGCTAAACTCTTCCATGCCAAGTCGCTATAAATACTATATACGGCGGTAGGCTTTATTCAGCACCTCGAACTATTATCTGAAACAAATGACGCATTCATTACAAAGAAACTCAAGTCTCTTCAAGTCTCCACAAGCCACTTCCACCCCAGGACGAAGAACTGGCTTGGTTTTAAATTAAGTCCATCTTTAACAAAATAAAACAAAGCCCGCTGAACCAACAACCGCATGCATGGCCGAGTTCCCTCTATTAACCGTCCATGTTATGTATACACTCCAGCCCCTCACGCTACCAGCAGACCTCGACCCTCTCTCTCTCTCTCTCATCTCTGAAGATAATACTCATCTCCTCTCTCTCTCTCTCTCTCTCTCTCTCTCTCTCTCTCTCTCTCTCTCTCTCTCTCTCTCTCTCTCTCTCTCTCTCTCTCTCTCTCTCTCTCTCTCTCTCTCTCTCTCTCTCTCTCTCTCTCTCTCTCTCTCTCTCTCTCTCTCTCTCTCTCTCTCTCTCTCTCTCTCTCTCTCTCTCTCTCTCTCTCTCTCTCTCTCTCTCTCTCTCTCTCTCTCTCTCTCTCTCTCTCTCTCTCTCTCTCTCTCTCTCTCTCTCTCTCTCTCTCTCTCTCTCTCGAGCGCAATGGTGAAGAGACGAAATTACTGTTTATGATGAGCCATTTGTCTTGTCGTAGCTCTCAAGCCTCACCTCGCCTCACAAATCATGGATCTTTCTCCGCTTGAAGGGTTTGTAAAAAATCTCGAAATGGTCTTTTAAGAGGGTGCTGAGACGCTCCTGCACAAAGGTCTCTCTACGCTCTGTTATTAGTGGATCTGAGGTGGTTCAAGACACAATTATTATCATCATCAAACGCTGATGTTATTGTACCAGCAAGCAGTATTAAGCTCTGGCCAAACATAACTTTAATACAAACGAGGTTTTACGCGGTCATGGGAAGTCTGAATTACTTGTGTTATTGTGCACAGTGGATTCCAATCACCATATTTTTCGCTCTTGTAAAGAAGGAAAAAATACGATAATGATAATACGCCGAGGAGGAAGATGATGAAGAGAGAGAGGGATAGCAGATGGGAGAGTAAAATAAATACTAGAAGGAAGAGGAGACGTTGTAAATAAGAGAAGGAAAACGAAAGGTATGATGGTCCCTCCTTCCGCTAACTGTTAGTGGAGTCAACAAGCCGTGTAACAACAGGCTGGGGCGTAGCAGCGGCAGCAACACGGCGGACACTTGAAGGACGCCCACACCCTTGCTCTGCTCTCGCGGCCACTACAGAACACTGACACTGACAAGGCGAGCCACTGACACCGACACTGACGAGGCAAGGTAACGGTGGCATACGACTACCACCAACTGTCCAGACTTAACGGAGTGGGGTGGAATCGTGATGCAAGTTGAAGGAAAAAATTGCAAAAAAAAAGTATCATGGGAAAAAGCTAAACGTCTGTCATCCTAGTCTCCACCATACACTCGATCACAAGACACACTTGCCTGCTTTATGTTAATATTGTCAAAAAATATAAAGTGAAAAAAAAAGTCTCGCCTTTAAAAAAAAAAAGACACCAATGGCCTTCCCTGTTCTCAGTTTCCTCCTGTGGAGGGCGGCAAACGACTCGAGGCGAGCCAATTACATAACAAGTGGTGATTCTCCTGCCGCGGGGGATTACCTTCACCTGCAGTTTTTTTTTTATGCCTACCTAACCTCCTAATACAATGTAATGTATGTATGTATGTATGTATGTATGTATTATATATATAAGATTCTATCTAGTTTGCCTTGATTAAAAATGAACGAACAAAAAGTCCAAACAAGTTATGCTTTCGTCAGGTCGTGACCTTCATGCAGCAGAGGTGGCCTCGCTCTGACCAGGCGAGGTTACGGCTACCGAGGAGAGCGGCGGGTGTAGAGGCCGGATATAAATATTGCCTTGGCGCGTGTGGGGCCGCGGCGAGGAACAGAACAAGGGGAACTGGGCAAGAGCATCCAGCACGGCCTCCAGAGAGAGCCAGCCAGAGGGAGGCACTAAGCCTGGGGGGGCGTCAGTAGGTACTCACCCCGTCTACCGAGTCCGGTGTGTGCGCGTCCCACGGCTCGGCCTTGCGTTGGCCCACACGCTGCGGCACCACCACCTCCTCCGTCACCACGCCCTCGTCGCTGCTGGCGTCCATCTCCCTCTGTTAGGCACACACACACAGATCTTCGTTAGTGACACACACACACACACACACACACACACACACACACACACACACACACACACACACACCACCCCGTGGAGCAACTGGTTAGAGCGCTGCGCTGCCAGGCTTCACGGTCTGACAGGGAGGAGGTTCGAGCCCGCTCAGGCCGGATTCTTTCCGTTGACTAGGAGTGGTTACTGTCCCCCCTTGAGCAAGGGGGATGGGGTGTGTGGTGTGTGAGGTCCTGGCAGTACCCAGAGATAAAGAGTACTTGCTCATGTTGGGAGGGTACCTGCTGGCGATTACGAGTCCAACACGTGATCAGGCCGTGGTGAATTACACACACACACACACACACACACACACACACATACAAACTAAAATTCATCTCATAGGCGAAAATATTTGACCCACAGACACTCTTAATTCAGTGTTCCACCCTTAAAAAAAAAAAAAAAGATATCGTCCAGACACATCGATAAGAATTAAACGAAAGACTGACTAAAAATGGGTTAAAAATCTGGCACGATAAAATCCCTTAATAATTACATGGGGCGGCACGCACCTGCTGGGGGTCACCGTTCACTGGGTCCAGGTGGTGAGGGGCGTCGGGTGATGTCACGATCTTGTCCTCCTCGACGTCCTTGCTCACGTCCTGGGAAGGGGCGAAGACATAGATATATAGAGATGGATGGATGAATGGGTAACACTTTTGTTCTACAGTGGACTAGTAATGGGTGAAGAAGGCGAAGACGATGAGATGGGTAAATACTCCCTCCCCCACCTGGTATCCCTAGACGTGTCAGGGGGGATAGATAGATAGATAGATAGATATTTACAGGAGGAAGGTGCACCCGTCAGATTGTAATTTTGAGACTGAAGAACATTAAAAGGGATTGGAATATGTGTATCGAACAGTAATGAAGAACGAAAAAAAGGATAATAATAATGTGGATTGTCAATAACAGATATAACAGATAAGCAGACAGATAGAGATCCACACACAGATAGATAGATGGATGGATGGCTAGATAGATATAGATCGACATACAGGTAGATAAATGAACAGACAGATAGTTAGCTGGTTAAATAGATGGATAGATGGATAGACAAACAAACATATATACAGATGGAGAGATAGACAGACGGAAATAGATAGATGAATATACATACAAAGATAGATAGATAGATACATAACTAAAAAAAGACAGATAGATAGACATAAAATGGAAAGAGATAGAGATAGGCACGTGTTATCTAATCATCACTTACAATAATTACACTCACAACCATTATACAACTTATACATTTATTTTCTTTACGTGAGCAGCTACAGCACGGCTCGACTCACTCCTTAACTATCGTAATACAAAGAGATAATGAGGTCAGCTCAACATCACCGCACCAACACCGCGGTTTATGATGTCCAAATTACTCTCACTAGAACAGCGCATCTTATCTGCCAGTTTGAAAGAATCTCCTTGTGGTCGCAGGAGATAACGTTCCTTCCCTTCCAACCGACAGTTTATTTTATCCTATCTCTCTCTCTCTCTCTCTCTCTCTCTCTCTCTCTCTCTCTCTCTCTCTCTCATTATAAAGGTTTAAACACGCCTCAGACAACATATACCTACACACACACACGAAGGTCAAAATACCGCGGCCGGAACCTTATGTAATATCTGCTATGGAAGGGACCACCGCACTGCTATCGACCAAGGGGAGTGACGGCCACTCAGGGAAGGAAGGGCCCGCTCGCCGCTCATGAGGGATTGCTGCCAACTCGAGACCATGCCGCGGCTAGAGGGGAGGGTCAGGGTCGCTATCTTATACACAGAGGCAACAGAAGTTTTCCATGATAGCCCTGCCATTTCTGAGAGGGTCGCGCTGCCACAAAGATAACCGCTACTACACTAAAAGAGCCAAATTGGTGTCCTCACAGGGTCTCACTAGGACGAGGAATGGTCAGACAGCTTCTTGGAGAGCCACACTGGTATTTAAAAGACACGCCACCTCTAAAAAAGCCACACCATTAGCAGAAGCCACACCACTACCGGGTGAGTTAAGATACCACTTTTAATTACTCACGTCAGCAGGGTTTAGTTACTACTACTACTACTACTACTACTACTACTACTACTACTGCTACTGCTACTACTACCAAAACCCCACAACGTCAGATAAATGCAATCAGAAACCTCACAATACCCAGGAAACTATCAGTGGCACTCCTTTGAGGTTTAGATCCTGCCCCTTATCATTCACATGACCCTTCTGTTCCTCCTCTACCACGCATTCGGCCCTCTCTTTTCCTCCCCCTCCGCCCCTGGCACTCGAGACCCTTCCTTCCTTTCCTCTGCTAGCACTCCTGGCAATTTCCTCCCCTACCTAACCTTTCTTCCCTACCTCTCAGCTCGTCCCCTTCCTCTCTCTCTTCCTTCCTTAATTCCTTTCTTCCCCTACCACTTACACGACCCTTCCCTTCCCTTCCCCTCCTCTCCTAGCACTCACGGCCCTTCCCTCCCTTCCCCTCTTCCTTCCCTACCTCTCACCTCATCCCCTTCCTGTCTCTCTTCCTTCCTTCCCTTCCCCTCTTCCTTCCCTAACTCTCACTTCGTCCCCTTCCTCTCACCCTCCCTTCCTTCCTTCCCTCCCAACCTCTACACCTCTACACCTCCCTCCCTAACTCACCACACACAAAGCCCGTTTCTTCGTCTCCCCTACATCTCACACCGGTTCTTTCTTTCCTCTCCCCTCACACTGCTCAGAGCCCCTTATCACCCCCCCCCCCCTTCTCCCGTGACTCACGAAGCCCCTTTTCCTCCCTACCTTCCCCGCCACTCACATATCAGCCCCCACTCCCCGCACTTCCTTTCCCCAACACTAGGTCGAATATCCAGTTTCCTTCCCCTACCGCTCTCACTAATGATGAATGCAATATGGGTAAGAAGTATATGAGCTAGGATGGTTAATTTTGATGACTTAATTGGCGATTCTCGTGAGTTTTTTTTCAGAGGAGTTGTTCGTAATCATGGGGCCATCAGAGACCATTTTCAGGGTGGCGAGTCATGGGTCTGTGAGCAGGATGTTTTCTCACCCTTGGCGGCACCACGGAACACAATGCCATGCACATGCACACTTCGAAATCCAGGGACCCACCGTAAATAAAGCTCTATGGTGCACCGCCTCTCAGCCCAACGCAGGATTCGTATTCCTACTCATGCATGCCAGCAAGACCCCGCTCCCCAACCGGCACCACAGCAGACAGTGCCACATAAACACACCGAAAGCCAGGGACATAGCTGCAAAAAGGACTACTGCCTGTATTAGAGCACCCACAGATCAACCCCACGCAGGACTCCTATTTCCTCTCATCCAGCCAAGGCTCCGCTCCTAGCTGACTCTCTGAAGGTATATTTTGCCGCGCCCTTTCGACCTTGCCTCCATTCTGGTGTCTAGACATTATATTAAATGCTCCATGAAGCTCACTTGTTGGTGGCGGTGGATTACGGGGGCGGGGCAGCGCTGTGGCAGTGTTCAGGTGAGCGTGATGTAACCTGCTTGACAACGTTCCGGCCTCGAGGGTGCCACTGCTACTGCTCTACACCTGTCTCTTCCACTCCGGAAGTACCGACATGGCAACCCAGAGCCACACACTTCATCCCTCGACCTATCCACATG